>NC_141037.1:10617500-10670000 GCF_052040795.2 Danio rerio
TTTTGTCCTCATTCAGTCTAAAGGCTCGTACACACCAGGACGCTTTTCGTTTCCGTTTATCGTCCGCTTTTTTCAAGACGTTTTTCTGGATTCAAACCCAAGCAATTTTCACTGGCGTCGAGCAGAAGAGTATGCAAAATCACTCCTTGACGTAAGATGGCTTCTGACACCCGCTTGTAACACAGAAAAGAAGACAAAGTTGACACACTTATTTATATGGGCATCTTCTTCAATGTGTGCTTGCATTGACAGTTTTGCACTTGAGCGCCTCCAAGTGCTGTTTACTGTAACTTCAGCAGCTCCATGCACGTGAATAAAAGTGCCAATCTGATTGGTGAAGAAGGTTTTGACGCAGCTCGGCAAAACAAAAAAACGAGCATGAAACGTTTCTTTAAAAATGGCGCTTTTACACCTGGCCTTTTTGCACGTTGGTGTGCACGATCACATTGACGTCCTTTAATTAGTCACAAGGTGTTAAACGATAGGAAAACCCCAGCAAAAAACGTCTCTGTGCACAGGCCTTTACATTCATTCGTTCAGTCATTTAATAATTCCATAATTTATAAGTCAGGACTGGCTTCTTGATTAGATCCACCCAAAACATCTTTTGCTTTTTTAGATAGAAGATGTCATTATGCGGTACTGTGGCTCAGTGGTTAGCACTGTCACCTCACAGCAAGAAGGTCACTGGTTCGAGTCCCGGCTGGGCCAGGAGGCACTTCTATGTGGAGTTTACATGTTCTCCCCGTGTTGGCGTGGGCTTCCTCCGGGTGCTCCAGTTTCCCCTACAGTCCAAAGACACGCACTATAAGTGAATTGAATAAACTAGATTGGCCAAAGTGTATTCATGTCTGTGTGAGTGGGTGTTTTCCACTACTGGGTTGCAGCTGGAAGAGCATTTGCTGCGTAAAACATATGCTGGAATAGTTGGTGGTTTGTTCCGCTGTGGAGCAAGCTAAAGCTAAGCTAAAGGAAAATGAATGAATGATATAATTGAAACGGGTAGTTCACCTGAAAATGAAAATTCTGCCATTTACGTATTCAAAACAAATACTGTGGAAATCAATGGTTAGCAGTTTCCAACATTCTTCAAAATGTCTTTTTTTTTATTTCCATTAAACTGAAGGATCAAGCCAAGGGTGAGTAAATAATAGCAGATTTTGGTGAACTATCCCTTTAAGTTCCTTCCTTTACATTGTTGACATCGTTTTACCATGCCTACTTTACATTACCCTATCAATTTCTAATAATCACAAACAAACTTCAATTAGATTCAGCCCTGCAATCATTTTATTGACAGCTGATGTCATCAAGCCCCTCCCTTCCAATCACATGGCTTCACTCAGCTTTGCCACTCTTACAATTCATGATCCTATTAGGCAAATATTGATTAGATCCACCCCTGAAACCAGTTTATTTACATCTAAAAATCAAGCTCCTCCAATCACATTCCTAGCCATACCCACTATTTGAGATCCTTTCAGCCAAATATTAGTAAGATCCACCCCTGAAACCAGTTTATTTACATCTAATCATCAACCTCCTCCAATCACATGCCTGACCACACCCACTATTCATGATCCTATCAGCCAAATATTATTAGATCCACCCCTCAAACCAGTTTATTTACATCTAATCATCCACCTCCTACAATCATATGCTTTGCCACACCCACTATTCACGATCCTATCAGCCAAATATTGATTAGATCCACCCTGAAACTAGTTTGTTTACATCTAATTATCCACCTTTTACAATCACATGCCTGGCCACACCCACTTTCCATGATCCTATCAGCCAAATATTGATTAGATCCACCCCTGAAACCAGTTTATTTACATATATTCATCAAGCTCCTCCATTCACATGCTTTGCCACACCCACTATTCACAGTCCTATCAGCTAAACATTAACTAGTTCCACCCCTGAAACTAGTTTGTTTACATCTAATCATCCACCTCCTCCAATCACATGCTTTGCCACACCCACTATTCACGATCCTATCAGCCAAATATTGATTAGATCCAGCCCTGAAACTAGTTTTTTTTACATATATTCATCAAGCCCCTCCAATCACCTGCCTTGCCACACACACCATTCATGATCCCATCAGCTTCAGATACAATCAAATCTGCCCTACTGTACATTTACTCTAAAAACGTCACATACCAGAAGCAAATGGCTTTTAAATGCCATTTTGTATTGATTCCAGTGTCTTTCCAATGAAAATGTGTTGACACCGATTGACTATTTACCATTATATGACGTTTTCATGGGGATAAGCTCTAACCCTTCAGGAACGCGAAAGGTTTACGGTGCATTTATGTTCACTGCAGGGTATTTTTTTTGCACCAGCCTGGAAGCAGAAAGCAGAAAACGGCAAAATCGCTGCGCCGCACATAAATTTTCACTCAGAAAACAGGCTGTTCAATAGCACAGCGCTCATTACTCAAGAGCCACAACACAAAGTTGCGTCCCGTTTTCCTGAAAGGTCCCGCAAGAGGGCCTGTGTTATCACCAGGATTGTGTGTTTGCTGCGTTTTTCCTGTAGTACGTAATAAACATGTCACCAAAATGAAGGTCAGCTAACCTCATATTTGTCAGGACCGGCGTAATGCCTTCCAAGTTTGTGGAACAAATGAAATTCTGCTGCTCTGTTGCACTTTGCATCCAAACAACCATTACAACCGGCTTTATATACTGTCTGAGCATCAGACCATCAAATGGTGTTTTTATTTGTGTGTTGCATCGCTCCACACCACTGAGAACTGAAATCCATCGCTAGTATGCAAAGGCGTGGAGCCGAATCTATATTTGATGGTGAAGTCATAGTTTTTATAGAGGATTAAAATTGATCAAGGCATCTCCGAGACGTCATCGATGGAACTTTTTGGGCTGCTTTTTGCTCTAAGTTGCTTGGGAATTATTGAGCGTTACTAGGAATTGCGAGACTACATCAAGATTAAGCACTGCAGAATATGTTTGCTTCTTGTGGCACGGCCCCATTTCATATTTTATGTTGCTTTTTTTTTTGTTCAGTGCTAAAATGTGAAGACAATATCTGCTGATTTTCTTCTCCGGCAACAGTCGTTTTTCATCCATCAAGGCATTCTTCTCTCCCCATCTTTCGGCACTTGCTATAACTGATTTAGCATTTATGGTGGTAAAAAATTAATCTAAATGTCGGCCAACGGGGAACGCAGAAGCTCTGGGCTGATTTATTTCCGACTTAATTCAGAATGGCTTGACATGATGAACGCTACAGAAAGTGGGCAGTTGTGTTTTGGAAGCATTAAAGCGGCTGTTGTGAGTTGTTTGATTGAAAATCATAAATCAATGGGCTCAAACCATGGACCCGAGAGCTGAGAATGTAAACAGCAGACAGCCTGCGCCGCGTGCATTATTAGCTGAAACACTGCGCATTTACTTGCGTTTTAAGTGAAATAAAATGGTGTGCTTTGTGAATAAAAAGCTGGTGGATGTGATTTATATACATCTGAATGCATTTCAAAGGATTTCTGTGAAGGTGTTACAACAATGTTTAGAAAAAAAAATGCGAACATATTTTTTGTACATTGCATTGAATATACACTGACCGGCCACTTTATTAGGTACAACTTAGTAGTAACAGGTTGGACCCCCTTTTTCATTCAAAACTGCCTTAATCCTCTGTGGCAAAGATTCAACAAGGTACTAGAAATATTCCTTAGAGATTTTGGTCCATATTGATATGATAGCATCACGCAGTTGCTGCAGATTTGTTGATTGCACATCCATGATGCTAACCTCCCGTTCCATCACATACCAAAAGTGCTTTATTATATTGAGATCTGGTGCCTGTGGAGGCCATTTGAGTGCAGTAAACTCATTGTCATGTTCAAGAAACCAGTCTAAGATGGTTTATTCTTTATAAAATGGCGCATTATACTGCTGGAGGTAGCCATCAGAAGATGGGTACACTGTGGTCATAAAGGGATGGACATGGTCAGCAACAATACTCAGGCAGGCTGTGGCGTTGACACAATGCTCAATTGGTACTAATGGGCCCAACGTGTGCCAAGAAAATATCCCCCACACCATTACACCACCACCACCAGCCTGAACCGATACAAGGCAGGCAACATGCTGTCATGTTGTTGACGCCAAATTCTGACCCTACCATCCGAACATCGCAACAGAAATCGAGACTCATCAGACCAGACGTTTTTCCAGTCTTCTATTGTCCAATTTTGGTGAGCCTAAGCAAATTGTAGCCTCAGTTTCCTTTTCTTAGCTGATAGGAGTGGCCCTGGTGTGGTCTTCTGCTGCTGTATCCCATCTGCCTCGAGGTTGGATGTGTTGTGTGTTCAGAGATGCTCTTCTGCATATCTCAGTTGTAACGAGTGGTTATTTGAGTTACTGTTGCCTTTCTATCAGCTCGAACCAGTCTGACCATTCTCCTCTGACCTCTGGCATCAACAAGGCATTTGTGCCCACAGAACTGCAGCTCACTGGATATTTACTCTTTTTCAGACTATTTTCTAAAGATGGTTGTGTGTGACAATCCCAGTAGATTAGAAGTTTCTGAAACAATCAGACCAACAACCATGTCACTTTCAAAGTCACTTAAATCACCTTTCTTCCCCATTCTGATGCTCAGTTTGAACTGCAGCAGATCGTCTTGACCATGTCTACATGCCTAAATGCATTGAGTTGCTGCCATGTGATTAGCTGATTAGAAATTTGAGCTAGCGAGCAGTTGGACAGCTGTACCTAATAAAGTGGCCGGTGAGTATATATAGATATTATATATATAGATTAACATATTTTACTTCAGAAGCAGCAGAAATCTTTTGTCCGTGTTCTAGTTTTAGTTAACAGTAATGACCCTGCATAAATCATAACTTAATAGGTATTTGTTTCATCTGTAATTTATTATAATGAGTTATTTCTGGGCATTGGTTTCCTAATATCCATCATATTTTGCTTCTAACATTCTGCATACCTCTGTATGACAGTGTATAAATTGTTTTGCTAATGTGGAATATTCCATATTTACTGTATTTCCATATTCTGGGATGTCGCCTTCCAGTGTACAGACTGCATTGAATTGCATGCAGTTGCTGCCAGAAAGCGACTAATTTTATTCAGAAGGAAATAAATACAGAGAAATGCTCAGCGCAGAGTTGTAAATCAAAATAAACAGAAACACTTTAAGGCAGTAGTCATAATTTATAATAAATCGTTGTTTTCGTGCAGGCATGTGTGGGAGCGCGTGTGTGTATTTTGGGCATCGCAGGTGAGCTTTAGCTTGCTGTTGTGTTTCTTTCTCTTTGTTGAAGCACTTGGCGGGGAAAGAAGATCTCTGGCCGGCTGTCTGTGTGTCTGTGGTAAAAAGGCAGCAGTGAAAGTCATTCACAGGGCCGTCTCACGAGACCCCGGGCCAAAGCTAATCACAACTTCGACCCACTTCTGGATTCCAATGACTGAATCAATTGAGCTGAGGCCTCCCGATGGAGCACAACAAAGTCGGTGCGACTGCAACTTTAGCCTGCTGCGGCCCAGCGCCACAACACCGCGGTTTGCCTGGCCGTCTGTGATTGGCACAGAGATGTGCTCTTGATCCTATATACAGTCAATGACAAAGAACGATTGAGTTCAGTTACAGACCCGCTCTCCTGGGCCTTTTGTTTGGCTGCGAACAGCAGTGTTGAAAACAGAAAGGCATGTTGGGATATATAGCAATAAATTACAATAGAGATGAACTTTAGGTTGTTCTGACTCAGATTCCCTTGTATTTCTAACTGGAACATGTTGCTATATCTTTCTAACTATTCTAACTAACCATGAATAGTGTGATAATTTATGTTAAAGCATGCTATCGACATGTTATTATGTGCTTGCCACATGCTAAAATATGATATCTATGTGCTAGTAGACAGTAGCAGTGTTAAATCATGCTAGCACCTTAAAACACTTTACCAACTTTGCTGAAAAAACAGTATTTGCTGAAGGTATGTTTTGATGCTGGTCTTGCTGGTTTTAATGCTGGTCTTGCTGGTTTCAATGCTGGTTTTGATGCTCTCAATGCTAGTTTTGCTGGTGTCGATACTGGTCTGGCTGGTTTCAGTGCTGGTCTCAGTGCTAGTCCTGACCAGCAAGACCAGCATTGAAACCAGCATAGAACCCAGCAAGACCCGCATTGAGACCAGCAAGACCAGCATACAAGCATCAAAACATTTCTTACCAGCATAATCATGTTTGTTAATTGTGTTAACAGTGTATTAGTCACCTGCTAGAAACATGGTAGCAATGGGCTAAAAATGTGCTAAATGAACAGTGTGGTAAATCTTACTATAAACATGTTTACTGTATGCTAAATCAATGCTAACAGTGTGTTGAGTCATGCTAGAAGCAGGTTAACAACAGGTTATCATTTCCCTACTAGAAAAACAGATTAAACCAGCCTAGGCTGGTTGGCTGGTTTTACCTGGTCGACCAGGCTGGTTTTATAGGGGTTTTGGCCATTTCCAGGCTGGTTTCCAGCCATTTCCAGCCTGGTCTTAGCTGGTCAGGCTGGGAGATGACCAGCTAAAACCAGCTTGACCAGCCTAGCCAGGCTTGGAGCCCTGCCAAAACCAGCTACGTCCAGCTTAAACCAGGCTGGTCAAGCTGCTTTTAGCTGGATTTTGCTGGTCATTTTCCAGGCTGACCAGCTAAGACCAGGCTGGAAATGGCTGGAAACCAGCCTGGAAATGGTCAAAACCCCTCTGAAACCAGGCTGGTCAACCAGCTAATTTGCTAATTTAAAACAGCAGTGTGGTAAAGCATGCCACAAACATTGTGTTAAAACATGTTTAACATGCTAACGATATATAAAATCATGTTAGCACTACTGTAGCCACAACATAAGCAATACCAAACAGCTTCAAATATAAGATCCAAAAAACATAAACGCAATATGTTAAATTGTGTTATAAACATGCTAACACTGAGCTAGCATAGCATTAGTTAATAGTAATAGCTAAGTTAATAGCAATTGTAATATTCAAAAAACATAAAAACAATATGTTAAATTATGTTACAAACATGCTAACAATGTCATGAAACATGGTAGCAGTGAGCTAATTTATTATAGCAGTGTGATAAATTATTCTACACACAGATTAACAAAACATAAAATCATGTCAGCACTATGGTAGCCATGGTAGAAACAGTAGCAAACAGCAACAGTATGACATATGACATTCAAAAAAGCAAAAAAAGACATTTGAAACATAAAGTATTAATGTTTTACCAATCATAATACGAATGTAAAGTGTGCGAGGCTTTGACTATTATCAGACATTGATGTTAGCGACGCTCTTGTGTTTGACCCAGGTTGCAGGCTCTGAGGAAGGAGAAGTCACGTGATGCCGCTCGCTCGCGCCGGGGCAAGGAGAACTTTGAGTTTTACGAGCTAGCAAAGATGCTTCCTCTGCCCGCCGCCATCACCAGCCAGCTGGACAAGGCCTCCATCATTCGCCTCACCATCAGCTACCTGAAAATGAGGGACTTCGCCAACCAGGGAGACCCGCCGTGGAACCTGCGCATCGAAGGCCCGCCGCCCAACACCTCCGTCAAAGGTACAGGCTATATTTGGCTCTCTGTTATGGTTTTTATTGAAACAATGGAATATTGGATGGTTTATTTTCAATGTTATGCGTATTTAAAGTCAGCATGAACCATTTATTTATTTATTTTTTTGTATTGTGACCTATAGAAACGGAATATTGAATGAGAAAACAGTGGGCGTGGCTTGGTTTTTCTACTGCTAGCTGATTGGATGTGGTGAAGTAGGCATTTCATTCAGAAAGATCAGGAAAAGGGTTATTACTACCTAACAGACACCTCCTCCTCCATTTTTGTTTGTTTTCAACATTGAAGTTAGAGGGGCGTGGTTAAGTACGTTAGCTAGGGTTATACGATCTTGATCATTCATCATTGTAGGCAGCTGTGAATTAATTATTTATTTATTAATTAATTATTTATTAATTAATTATTTGTAGCCTACCGTTTCAACTATCTGACCCACATGGCCTTTGTCTTACCCATAAGTAATCAAATAATAAATTAAAAATATAAGTTACACACAAATGACCAGCTGTCAGTCACTTTTTTCAGGGGATAGGCCGAGTGATCGGTGTCGTTATTATGACTTTGACAAACTTGGTTGGAAAAATAGGTGCACAACCAACCAACAGTATCTAATGTGTTCGCTAAAATTACAAAGCACAAACGTGAAAGTGAAAGATTGAAGCAGTTTACTGATGCTGTGACACGTTACCTGATAGATTCTTTTATTTATTTATGATTTGTTTATGGGCAAAACAAAGAACATGCGGGTCAGGTAGTTGAAACAGTAGGCTACAAATAATTAATCCGTTATTAATTAATTCATTATTTATAAATAATTAATTTACCTCAGCCTATGACGACGCTGCCATTGTCCATCGCGATGATTCACATTAGACGTCAGACAATGCCATATTGGTCGACATCGGCCAACCCTAAAATCCAATGAATCATCTTTGAACCATTATTTTAGTGTGTGTGTGTGATTATTGAAGTCCTTTCAGAAACGCACAAACCCGAGACTGACGCGTGAAAAAAACAAAGGAGAAGCCGGAAAAATCAAAGGAGCAAATGATTATTGCAGCAGACATAAACACGCTACCATGTTTAACTATTATCCTCACCTTTTGGACTATTATGAACTCGGAATAACTGAATTACTCTCTAACAGAGGCTACAAGTGCTGCTGAAGATTAAAGATGCGGATGAGAGGTTTGCTCTGACTGTAGGCTATATGTTGCGTGTTGCTTTTGAACCCAAATAAGGACAAAATGTATGCTGTGTGTAGTTTTTCTGTAATTGGTAACATATTGAAGACTATAAGGGTCTGTATGTGGTCATATTTTGCATTAATTTATTTAATTTATGTAATTGCAGATGTTACAGTAGGCTATTTAACATCATTGACCTGCAGGTATAATCAAATGCTGTTCATAGAAGTAATGAACATTTATGCACAAATATTTATGTGTATAAAGCATCTGATTTGTGAAAGGTGCTTCTTGTATGATATGTGAACAACCCGTACAGCTTTACTGTAGACATTTTCTCGAGAATATAGTTGTCTGAAACTTTCTGTCGTACACCACACCCACCAAAAGGGTACTATTTTGGCAGTGGAAACGCAAGCCTGATTAAGGTGACCCGTACTGTATCATACTGTACCACTCAGTGGAGACAGGCCATCATAATGCTCTTATTAGGGAACTAACTGCATACTTAATATAGCTAGATATTTGACAGAAGTGACACTGACTGAATTGAAAATGAACACAAGCTAGCATCATTCATCAAGTTGGTCTGTCAGTCTTCTTTATAAAGTGTAATTGTATGTGTGCACTCATTTTAAACTTCTTTAAACAAACTCAAGGACTTTGTAAGTAAACAGCCTTATTCAGTAGACAAAAACAACATATAATCAGTTAGTTTTGGTTACCTGGAAGCTGCGGATGTCCTGCGAGATCTGCTTAACCATCATAAGTTTGTAGCACTTGAGGCTGGAGAAGAGAAAAATAGCTGTCGGTTGTAAATAAACAAGACTGTCGTGCCCTACAGAAGCCTAATTACTTACCCATGTCTGTTCACTGAAGCCGCCTATAGATTTAACAGTAACTATGGATTCTTGGTTGGACTGTAACGATTAGGTGAGTAATGGGCTTGGTTAATCAACTAATGCTAATTGGTTGGTGATAAAGGATGCAGTCGGGATCGATGAAAATAAAAAAAAGATGCGCTCGATACTTGCTCTTCTCATTATATTTGATGGCTGTGGCTGGATGTAATATTTAAGGAAGATGACGCGCTTGGGATTGTTTGCAGTTTTTTGTGTGTTTGCTGTGTGTTTTAGTGACTGAGATTCAAACAATTAGACAAAGTAGTATTTGCAAAGACACGTTAGATGATGTTGGTCATATTTATTTATTTATTTATTTTTTTTGTTTTGTGCTCTGGTTTCCCCCACAGTCCAAAGACATGCAGTATAGTTGTACTGAGTAGGCTAAATTGTCTGTAGTGTTTGAGTGTGTATGGTTGTTTCCCAGAGATACGTTGCGGCTGGAAGGGCATCCGCTGCGTGAAACTTGCTGGATAAGTTGTCGGTTCATTCCGCTGTGGCGACACTGGGTTAATAAATGGACTAAGCTGAAAAGAAAATGAATAAATTAATGTTTTGTTTTTATTTGTTTTATTTTATTCTTTTTTCCTTTTTTTGCTTTTATTTTTTGTTTTATTTTATTTATTTTATTGATTTTTGTTGTTTATTATTATTTTTTTACAACAGCAAAATATTTTTACTCAGCATTAAGTTGTATTTAGATTTTCTTTCATTTTAAAAACCCAGAAGAAATAATAATAAAATAAAATATCATAAAATAACCTATATTTATTTATTTATTTATTCATTCATTATTTATTTATGGATTAAAGTGTTGTCGATAGTTTTATAGTTATATTAAATAAAATACTTAATTATATTTTGCAATTTGTCCTGTTTTTCCATATTCTCCTTTGTATTATCATGAGATTATAATCTATGTTATTTGTATATAACTGAAACTAAATATTTTAATTCAATTTTATATTTATTTACAGTCAAAACTACGAGTTTCCATTTTATATGTTTTATAGTTCACATTGTTGTTTTCAGATTTTTGTAATTTATTTTTATATTTTATTTTATTTTATCATACATTCCTTTGCTTTTTATTAGTTTATTTTAATTTGTTCTCTATAATTACATGTTTTTTTTGCTTTTTAAAACTTTAAAACTTTTTAAAACGTATTGTTTCTGTATTATTATTTATTAGTTTCCATTGCTTTTGATTATTTTATTTATTTTTTATTATTACTTATTATTTTCCTTTGCTTTTTGTCATTTTATTTTTTTCTTTATTATTATTATTATTACATTATTTTTCTTTGCTTTTTATTATTTTTTTTATTATTTTATGATTTTTTTTAAATTTGATTTTATTCTGTATTATTACACACTATTTTCTTTTGCTTTTTAATTATTTCATTAATTTTTTTGTTATTAAATATGATTTTTCTTTGTATTTTATTATTTTATTTTATTGTTTCTGTATTATTAAATACAATTTCCTTTGTATTTTATTATTATTTTCTTACATTTTATAATGTATTATTAAACACTATTTTTCATTGTTTTATGATTATTTTAATTTATTTTATTTCATTATTTTTATTACATATTATTTTCCTTTGCTTTTATCATTTTATTTTATTTTTATCATATATTATTACACACTATTTTCTATTGCTTTTTGATTATTTTGTTTGGTATTACACATTATAATGTTTTGCTTTCATTATTTAATTTAAATTGGTTCTCTATTATTACATGTTATTTTCCTTCACTTTTTATTATTTGATTTATTGTATTGCATTATATTTTATGTATAATTACACACTATTTCACTTTGCTTTGATTTGTACCATTGCATCCATTAAACATCTTCCTTGCATTGTTTCTTTAAGTGCATTTTCATTGTCACAAACTCACTCCATTCACTTTCCACTGAACGGTGCATTATTTACAGTATATTTGTGAATGCCTGCACTACCTTGAGTGTTTAAATAGTTGCAGTTTTTCCAGCGTCTTTGTTCTGCGTTCTCAGTCCGGCTCAAACACAACAGATGGTATCATTGTTGTCTCGCTTTGAAGAGCCGCATGCATTTTAATGAGAAAATGTATATAGTGAATAATTCGCCTTTCACATGTCCCGAACCAGCGCGCTCGACATGCACTGCAGGAAATGATGTAAGCGGAGGAAACCAATCAAGTGCATTAATGAACATTCAGCAAGGTGAAGCCAAACCCTGGAGGACAATGAGAGGTGCTTTTTTTTCCGTCCTTCTAGCTCATGGACGGCGGCGTTTGAATTGAATCAGTTTGATTTGCTCTACATTTGGAACAGAAGCTGTTATCGATTGCTGTTTTGCTGCTCTGCTCTGCATGGCTGCTGGAGCTGATGGATCCTCATTCCTACTGCTCATCAATCTCTGCTTACTTTCACATGGACACTGAGCTGTGTGTGTGTGTGTGTGTCAGGCAGTTTATTTTATACATTATTGATTTTATTTTGTTATATATTTAAATATATTTTTGTGGAATTAATGCTAATTATTTTTACAGCATTGTTTTATTTTATTTATTTATTTTTAAATGATTTATTTATTTATTTATTTATTTATTTATTTATTTTAGGTATGTCAATATTTTTGCCAAGTATTTTATTTTATTTTATTCTTTATTTTTATTTTATTTTGTTTTATTTTCAATGTGCCAATGCATTTATTTTATTTTTTTAGGTTTGCCAATAAATTGAATTAAATTTGTTTTAAATTTCTTTTCTTTTCTTTTCTTTTATTGTATTATTTTTTATTTTATTTTGTTTAATTTTTAATGTTTCAATAAATTTTTTTATTTTTTTTTATTTTTTAGGTCTGCCAATATATTTTATTTTATTTTATTTTACTTATTTTTTTTTAGGTGTGCCAATAAATTAAATTAAACTGGTTTCAACTTTCTTTTCTTTTCTTTTCTTTTCTTTTCTTTTCTTTTCTTTTCTTTTCTTTTTGTAGGTGTGCCAATAAATTTAATTTATTTTAAGTTTGTTTTATTTTATTCTATCTTATTTTTGTAGGTGTGCCAATAAATTTAATTTAATTATTTTAACTTAATTTCATTTTATTTTTTTATTTTATTTATTAATTTTTTAAATCTATACATATATATATATATATATATATATATATATATATATATATATATATATATTATGTCAGTTTTAACATATTTAACATATATTTAGTTTTAACATTATACATTACTGATTTAATTCTTCAAGTTTTATTGTTATTGCAGTTTACTTTAGTTTACTGTTTAATTTAATTTTAGTTTTATCTTTTATTATTTTTTTTTAATGTAGTGTATTGTAATGTGTATTTATATAGCGAATTTATCAAGTATAGCCATACACCCAAACTGCTTTAGAATCATAAGGGCAGTCTCTCCACACCACCACGGTTTGCTCACCACACACTTGCTATAGCTGGAGTGGAGAGATGATGTTAGAGCCAATTCAGTGGATAGGTAAGATTGTGAAGCCATGGAGTAAATTTGGCCAGGACACCGGGGTTACACGCCCACTCTCTATGACGACAATGATATATATTGTTGTCATAAAAAAAAAAAAAAAAAAAAAATATATATATATATATATATATATATATATATATATATATATATATATATATATATATATATATATATATATATATATATATATATTTATATATATATATATATATATAATTTTTATTCAATTAATTATATTGAATTGCGTGTTTGTTTTACAAATAAATCCAAATTAAAAGTCATTATAAAATACAAATAAATGAATTATTAAAATAAAATTTTTTATAAAATAATATGTAAAATGAAATAAATAAAACAAAAAAATTATAAAATAAAATAAAATAAAATAAAATTTTTATTATTTTTATTTTTATTAAAATAAAAATATTCTGAAGGAATGTGTTTGTTTTGTGCTGGAGATTCTCTCTCTCCACCTCTGACTTCTGTCTCAGTGTTGTCGGGTCTAAAAGCTCTGCATATGTTCAGCTGAGCGTCTGCTGTAATGCAGAGCAGGACCAATCCAGCATATGGAGAATTATTGCATCAGGCCTGAAGCTCAGAGGTCAGAGGTCACCATCCGCATCTCCTTCAAGGTGAACTGGAGGAAAGTCAGAATGCTCGCTGTAGAAATCACCTCATCATTCGACAGTGCAGATTTTTAGACGACTCGACCTACCCTGTTAATAATTTTTGTAAATTACACATTTACATTTTACTGTAGAATGTTACTGTATTTTAATGTTGCATTGTGAAAATCACTGTATATATTTACAGTAGAGCTAGACAATAGTGTAAGTGCATATACATCAAGATAAATGGTGCAGTGAATGTAAATACAGTATTTTTGCTGTAACTGGTTGACAGTTAGTTACTGGCAAACTGCTGCCTGTAAGCTGCTGTAGATTTTACTGGAAATTGTTAACAGTATAGAGATGTGAGACCACCAATTGTGTTATATAACATTTGCTGTGAAGACGAGAAAAAGAGAGCACTTGATTTCTTGTAAGATATAAAAACTGATGATTGTAACCTTTTGGGAATCTCTGAACAGCGGTTGCCAAATCCACTAAGAAAAATCTGCCTGCGTTCAGATACTATATTACTTCATAATCAGACACAAATGTTCAAAACTTTGGAGTCGTTAAGATTTCTTTTATCTGATTTAATACTTTTGTCCAGCGAGGACAGTTTAAATTAATCAAAAGTGACAGTAAAGACATTTATATTCTTACAAAAGCATTTTTGTCTCAAATAAATGTTGCTCCTCTGACTTTTCTATTCATCACAGAAAAGAATGACCTTAATTTTTACTAAGATATAACCCTTCATTACGCATTTGAGTTTGTTTTGGTCTGGAATAAAATGTGACTAGGGAAAACAAAGCTAGTTTTATTTTGCATGGGTACATTTTAGAGAATAGCCGCACATACATTGCACAGTATGGGACAAAATTAGTGTATTTTTATGCCAAAAATCATTTGAATATTAAGTAAAGGTCATGTTTCATGAGGACATTTGGTACATTTCTGTCTATATTTGTGATTGATGAATATTAAAATGCTTTGCTTAAAATTAATTCAGAAAACTTTCAAGATGATCTTAATATTTAGTTTGTTTTTGATCCTCATAATCCAGATTTCATCCTAATACTGTCCTTCATTCATTCATTCATTTTCTTTTCAGCTTAGTACCGTTATTAATCTGGGGTCGCCACAGCGGAATAAACCGCCAACTTATGCAAGTTTGATCATTTTTTCCTTTTTAAAATGTATTTTATTTGAAGATTATTATTATTTATTATTATTATTTATTATTACGCTTATACAACAGTTCAACGGCATAATAATGTATATAAAAAAGAAAATCAAACACGGAAATGCTAAAAATCCTTTTGTACGAGGAACTACTTTCTTCCACCATTCCTTCACATCTGCAGCCGGCGTCAGACCAGCAGAAACCGTTGCTCATTCACCAACGTCACTTTAGAGCTAGTGTTTGAATGATTCTCTAGCGTAATGTCTGAAGTCATGACAAAACAGCTGATTTTGCTCACATTTTCAGATTAAAAGGCTGAACGGCATGAAATCCCATCAGTCTACAAATATTTTCCAGTATTTCTTGGTTGCAATCAGGATTTCACAATAATTAATTCAGAAAAAGCTAAAGCAAAGCAAACCCTAGCAGATTACTATGGTATAAATACAGCACTACAACATACAAAAGAAGAAAATCGACTTAGATGATGAGAACTTAAACTTACGATGTGAAATTCTGTTTTTCTCCTGTAAAGACTTATCATGTGGTGTCCGTCGCTATCTGAAACTCAAAAGATTTAAAATAGGCACTATCCTTATAAATAAGCTGCATAGTTGCAATTTAAACAACTACATTATTGTCTATAAAGTACATTATGTTGTCCAACAGCGTGTGTTATTATACAGTATTTGCTGTAAAATGAATAAAAAACACTTCTTGACTTGTTGTAAGGCATTTCTACATAATAGCTGATGAGTTTAACCTTACGGGAAATCTCCAAACAGTGTCATTTGGCAAATCTCCCGTGAATCACAACGATTTTTTTACTTCAAGAGAAAATTCTACCTGCAATTTACCGCTTTTCCTCCGAGTCTAAAGAACAATTTGCAGCTTCCATCTGAACAGTCGCCAAACAGCACTGAAACAAAACCAGGCTGACAAAGCGTACAATTCCTCCTCTTTATCTGCAATAAAAGCCACCGCATTACTGGCATCACAACTAAAAGAATTTGACCTCGCTTTCCCTAGTGCAGATTTATTATCATCCACCGTCGTTCTCCTGTTGACCTTTACCGTAATTGACCCATCAACAAATTTTTCCTTTTAACTGGAATTTGCTAGTCTCTGTCAGGAGCTATGGTAGAGTCAGAAAGTGTTTGCAAATGTATTTTGCCTTTTACCTATGTGACCCTTTTAGTAGCGATTTTTACTGATTTACTGAATTATTGATAAATATAAATATGCCAAGGGTGGCATGGTGGCTCAGTGCTTAGCACTGTTGCCTCACAGCAAGAAGGTTGCTGGTTCAACTCACGGCTGGGCCAGTTGGCTGTGTGGAGTTTACATGTTGGCCTATGTTTTCTCTGGGTGCTCCTGTTTCCCCCCACAGTCCAAAGACATGCAGTGTAAATGAACTGAATAAACGGAATTGTCTGAAGTATATGAATGTGTGTGTGTGAGTGTGGGTGTGAATGAGAGTGTATAGGTGCTTCCTAGTACTGGGTTGCAGCTGGAAGGTCATCCACTACGTATAACATATTGAATAGTTGCCGGTTCATTGCACTGTGGCAACCCCTAATAATCAGGGACTAAGCCGAAATAAAATGAATGAAATAAATATGCAAAATCAATGTAAATATGTTTAGCCTTTGCCTATATCTCACACCCCTTTGGTATTAAATTTTGCTAATAAATAAGAATATAAAAATCCATTGAAAGGCCATTGCAGCATCAAGAGCTGATCATTTTTTAATCTAAAAGCAGATGTTTGTGCAAGTAAAAATGTATATTTCTTATAAAAAATCTTAATTATAATTGTTGTTTTCATTTTGTTTGTTAAAAATAACTTTGCAAGTTTCATAATTTTACTTTTTTGTAATTTTTTCTTCGAAAATGTAAATGAATTGTATAAAGCATTAACATTTAAAACTTTTTTTTCCATTCTCACTTTTTTTGTTTCTCTCCACGCTAATTTTTGTTAGTTAATGTATTTACTGATATAAACTAATTATGAACAATAATTGTACAACATTTATTAATCCTATTTCAGCATTTACTAATGCGTTATAAAAATCCAAATTCATGCTTATTAAGAGTAGTTAATGCACTATGCGCTAACAACTTTATTCATCTTAACTAACGTTAACTAACTTGAATAAAAGCAGCAATAATTGTATTGTTCATTAA
Organism: Danio rerio; assembly: GCF_052040795.2. NCBI lineage: Eukaryota > Metazoa > Chordata > Actinopteri > Cypriniformes > Danionidae > Danio > Danio rerio. The sequence goes on from NC_141037.1 coordinate 10,634,695, forward strand.
CAAACATGAACTAATACAACTTTATTGTATAGTGTTAGCGTTCTTTTATATACAATATACACTACCTGACAAAAGTCGATCCCAGTTGTAAGAGCAACAAATAATAACTTGACTTCTAGTTAATCATTTGGTTGTTCATTCTCATACTTCAGCCTCCAGATCAAAGTTCCTAAAAGCAAAGAAGGTCAAGGTGCTCTAGGATTGGCCAGTCCAGTCACCAGATATGAACATTATTGAGCATGTCTGGGGTAAGATGGAGTAGAAAACAAAGAATCTTGATGAACTCTGGGAGTCCTGCAAGAACTCTTTCTTTGCCATTCCAGATGACTTTATTAATAAGTGATTTGAATCAGTGCAGAGATGTATAGATGCAGTTCTCCAAGCTCATGGGAGTCAGACACAATATTAATTCTTTTTCCACTGCAGCATGACTTTATATTCTATACTGTACATTATTTCTGTTAAGTGACAAGACTTTTGTCTAAGCAAAGTCAGAGCTTACTGTCCTAATTAAATAATTAAAATCAAGGCATGATCATATTTTATTTTGGTAAAATAAGCATAATTTAGAGGCCTTTGCCTTTCATATAAGCCACTTCTGATACCAAACGATCAACTAGAAGTCAAGATATTATTTGTTGTAGGATAGGCAACAAGACTTTTGTCAGGTAGTGTATACTTTACATTGGTTTTTTTTTTTAAAACAATGACTCTTAAATAAAAACTCATCCAAATTTTGAATGCATTATGAAACTTTGTATTCAAGTCCACCCATTGTGTCATCATAAAATATTTGCAGGAAACTTCATAAAAATAGCACTTCTTGACTTGTTGTAAGGCATTTCTACATAACAGCTGATGATCGTAACCTTTTGGGAAATCTGCAAACAGTGTCATTTGGCAAATCTCCCGTGAATCACAACGATTTTTTTGTTTTTTAGCTTAGAGAGAAAAATCTACCTGCATCTAAAGGAACAATTTGCAGCTTCCATCTGAGCAGTCGCCAAACAGCATTAAAACAAAGCCGCCTTTTGTTGGATGCAAAACCAGGCTGACAAAGCGTACAGTTCCTCCTCTTTATCTGCAATAAAAGCCACCGTATTACTGGCATCACAACTGAAAGAATTTGACCTCGCTTTCTCAAGTGTGGATTTATTATCATAAGTCGCGCCATCCGCCGCCGCTCTCCTGTTGACCTTTACCGTAATTGACCCATCAGCTAATTTTTTTTTTTTTTTTTTTTTGGAGGGGGGAGCATTTTAACCGAAATTTGCTAGTCTCTGTCAGAAGCGTTTCACATCTGTTGAAGGACACTGCACAAACAAGCATGACCTTTCTGTTGTTTGGAGGATGGCGGCGCCCCTGACCCCCCCTCTCAACCCCCCCACCACCTGTGCATTCATTATTCATGCATGCAGAGCAGCGAGAGGCGCCAAAATGCCACACTTCACCAGGCGCGCAACCCAAAAACTCTGCCTCCACAATTGACACGTTTTTTTTTTTTTTCGCCTGTAGTTTGCCGCCGAGTCGAGGACACATATGCCGGTTGTCCTTTTATGATCACCGAAAGGAATTCCAAATGTGCTGGAATATTCGGATGTTTTCTATTGGAATGTCATTTCTCCATCTTAATCACCCACGGCGTAAACATGTTGCGCCAGCGGCTGTTTGTCTGGAATTAATTGAGCAAAATGTGAAATTATTTTACATGCAGCACCAGCGTCCGTAGGGAAATAAGTCATGATGCAGATCTCGGTAACGTCTCAATTGTTTCTCCTGGATTGCGGTGAGGTTAAAGCAAATGGAGAACTTTGTCTGGTGTTTTTACGTGAGCCAGATCATACTCATGTTCTATTCAAAGCTCTAATTTTGTTCACTTTGTTAACACAAACATTCTTTCATTTTCTTTTCGGCTTAGTCTCTTTATTGCTCCGGGGTCGCCACAGCGGAATGAACCGCCAACTTATCCAGCACGTTTTTACGCAGTGAATGCCCTTCCAGCCACAACCCATCTCTGGGAAATAACACAAACATTTATTTCTAAAATTAGCTTTTTTTCTTAACTCTAATTCTAATCTTAATCTGGTTGATCATTTGTAAAAGTGGCAGAATGTAGATTTTTCGGATGAATCATATGTTAAACTGTGTCCCCATCATCACAAATACTGCAGAAGACCTTTTGGAACCCCTCAAGATTCTCACAGAAATCCGTCAAGTTTGGTGAAAGACAAGTCATGGTTCGAGGTTACATTCAGTATGAGTGAATGGCAACATCAACAACCTGAGGTATCGCTGCCCACTACTTGGCCCATCTGGAATCTGCAGGCGCAGAATTCCACAGATTTTCCGCAGATTTCCACTGATTTTTAGCCATTTAACTTGAGTAAATGTGTGTAAATCTATATTTATTCAGTTTTTTTTATTCAGTAATATTATTACTAATGTGAAAATGTTTATCTGATTTCTGTACAATGCAGTTTTTACAGCAATATTTTCTGTCTTTTACTAGAAATATTACATGACAAACTTGCTTAATTTACCAAATAAAGTGAATTTAATTGGATTTGCATTTTAAAATGCATTAAATAGAAGTTAAAAAGATATTATTTTTTTATTTCATATTTTAAGGTTTTAGTTATGATACTCCCCAAAACATTCCACAGAAATCTGCAGACTATTACCAAAATTCTCTACAGAAATAGCAAAAATCGTCTGCAGATTCCGTCTGGCCGCATCCATTACATTACAAACCACAGGAGAAGGTAAATTCTTAGCAGGATAGCGCTCCTTCTCATACTTCAGCCTCCACATCAAAGTTCCTGAAAGCAAAAACGGTCAAGGTGCGCCAGAATTGGCCAGCCCTGTCACAGGATATGAACATTATTGAGCATGTCTGGGGTAAGATGAAGGAGGAGGAATTGAGGATGAATGCAAATAATCTTGATGAGTCCTGCAAGAACCCTTTTTTGCCATTCCAGATGACTTTATTAATAATAAACTGAACTTTTTTTCTTAACCCAAACCCAAATCATAAACTGCAGAATATAAATAGAAACACTAAAATTAGGAAGTATTATTACTATTTAAAATAACTAATCAAAGTGAAAGTTTCAACATTACCACAGTCTTCAGTATCAGAAAGCTGTCTAACATTATCAGTGTTGGCTCAGTTATTGCAGTTAACTGAAAATACTATATTTACTTTTTAAATAAAACTTACAATTAAATTTAATTTACACTCTGCCTCTATAATTGACACATTCTGTGTCTGTAGTTCTATGGAAAGCAGGAATTCCTATAGTGTGCTGGAATATTTGTATGTGTTGTATTGGAATGTCATTTTTCCATCTTAATCACCCACGGCGTAAACATGTTGCGCCAACGGCTGTTCGTCTGGAATTAATTGGGTGAAATGTGAAATTATTTTACATGCAGCACCAGCGTCCACAGGGAAATAAGTCATGAAGCAGATCTCGGTAACGTCTCAATTGTTTCTCCCAGATAAAAGTGAGGTTAAATGAGAGCAAATGGAGAAGTTCGTTTAGATTTTTCATCAGTATTTTTGAAAATAATTCCATCCATTCTGTGTAAAAATAAATCTCTTTTTCTCATCTAGGTTGCAAAATAGAAGTCATAAAAATACAACAAAAACACTAAAATTGGGAATTATTAACTGTTTTCTCTGTGGTTGGCTCTGTCGCCTCAGCAAGAAGGTTGCTGATTCGAGTCCCAGCTGGACCAGTTGGCATTTCTGTGTGGAGTTTGCATGTTCTCCCCGTGTTCATGTGAGTTTCCTCCAGGTGCTCCGGTTTCCCCCACAGCCCAAAGACATGCAGTATAGGTGAATTGAATAAACTAAATTGGCTGTAATGTATGAGCGTATTGCTGTTTCCCAGTAATGGGTTGTGGCTGAAAGGGCATTCGCTGTGTAACACATATGCTGGAATAGTTGACGGTTCATTCTGCTGTGGTCACTCCTGAAAAATAAGGGACTAAGCCGAAGGAAAATAATGAATGAACTGTTTTTTATTTGTTTGCATTTTTAGAAGTGATCTATTCCTGGGATTTCAACGTATAATTTTCAGCAACATTTTTTAGTCTTGAGTATCAGAATTCTTTTTTTTACTGTTTTATTATCAATGTTGAAGCAAGGTTATTGTGGTTAACAAAAAAATAAAAAAATAAAAAAAATAAATAAAAAAATAAATAAATAAAATTATATATATATATATATATATATATATATATATATATATATATATATATATATATATATATATATATATATATATATATATACAATTTTATTTCATTTTTCTTTTTCTTTTTTTGGTTGAGTTTAAATATAAAATATACTCCGCCTCCACATTTTACACATTCCAGTTCCACGGAAGGGGATTTCAGATGTGCTGGAGTGTTTAAATGTGCTCTATCAGAATGTCAGAAAGTCACTTTTCTGTCTTAATCACCCAAGGCATAAACATCTTGTGCCAGCGGCTGCTCCGAGACTGATATTAGCAGAGGGGAATTAATTGAGTGAAATGTGAAATTATTTTACATGCAGCACCAGTGTCCGCAGGGAAATAAGTCATGAAGCAGGTCTCTGTAACGTCTCAATTGTTTCTCCCAGATAACACTGAAGTTAAATGAGAGCAAATGAAGGTTTAGAATTTAAAACGAAATCAATGATGTGTCAAACTTAGTGTAGATTTTAAAACTTCTCATCAGAATTTTGAAACTTCATACATGTCTCTACTATCAATAGTTCATTAGTTCAGTCCTTGCTTAAAGCCCTAGTTGAGAAAATACCTTAAAAACCCTATTAGAGGTTATGCATATTTTTATTTACTCATTTAGCAGACAATTAAATTCAGCAATTTAAGTAAAAAGAAGCACTAAGAATAATCAGATAGTAGCTGTGGTTGAAAGAGTACTAAAAAATCATACTCAAGTAAAAGTAGCATTACTGACCTGAGAATGTGTCGAACATTTTGAAGCGCAAAATGCAACAACAAAGACTCGTACTGTTGCCCACCCTAAGACTTGTTTGCAGAGAGAATGGGACAAAATTACACCTGAAACACTTCATCGATTGTTGTCTTCAGTCCCTAAGTGATGTTTTATAAATAAATTTCGGGAGGAGCACGATCAGTTTTTGATGAGGCTAATTCATCATCACACACAATCTTTTTATTATCCAATCAGCTCAAGAGCAAACCCCTATAAATAGTCAAACATGTCATACCTCCGTTTTCTCTCGACATCAGCGTCCCTCCACCACCCCAACTCCACCCTATTAAATCAGATACCTATTTAAATCTGAGGGGGGAGCATTCTGGAGCCAGGCTAGACACTGCACTCGGACCCTATCTCTCTTTATCCTGATAAGGGGAATAAAACGAGTTAGGCCCTGTTTACACTTATGCGTTTTAGTTTGAAAACGCATAAGTTTTGCTACAGTTATGCCATCCGTCCACACTACGCCGGATTGTACGAACGTTTTGGAAATGCTGGAGAGGCCTATTCATTACCTGATTGGGGCTTTTGTGTCATTGCGTATCCTTCCCTTATTCGTCAAGCCCCTATCACATGACTATAACACATGGCTTTCACGCTACCGGAAGACAGCAGACCAGCCTTCACTGTAAACAACAACATGGACACAGAAATGGGAGCGTTGTTTGCACTATTGTCTGTTTAAGGTGCCATTGTGCAGTTATTCATTTGTTATGTTTAGTAACAACTCAACCTCGTTGTCTGTCCACAAAAATACCTCTCTTGCTTTCTTTGCCATCGCGTTCTTTGTTCAACCGGCGTTTGTTGACTAACAATAACCAAATGCCGAGCGTGACGCATGCTTTCTGTTTATACTAGAATGCTCATGCCCAGAGTGCCCGAATGGTCACGTGATATACATTGTTGGTGGCGTAGTGTGGACGGAGATTTGTTCAGAAACGCTAGTTGAAACGCTAGTGTGGACGCGGATCGTTTTTGATCTAAAACGGCATTTTAAAAGTAAAACGCACTAGTGTAAACGGGCCTTCCCGAGCTCAGAGCCCTCTCCCCGGACAGCACGCCCAATATGCATATTCTATTCAGTCAAATATCTGTGAGTGTGAACTCGTGAAACGTCTTTTAAGTGTTGCGAAAAGGAATGGCAACCTTACAAAGAGGTAAATACTTTACTGTTTTAACTTTTTTGAGATGTGTTGCAAGAACCCAACAGGAATACATGTTTATTTAAACAGTAAAATAAAATTAATGAGGAACACATTAAATAATATTTACTACAATTCAAAGTACATTTAGACCTCACTTCTTTCGATTTTATTTGTGTTTTCTATACTGCCCCAACTTTTTCTGATTTAGAGTTGTACATTGGAATCAAAAATGGGAATCGATAAGCAGAATCAAGATACATTCTAGCAATACCCATCTGAGACAGAGAATGATGCAGGTGAGCAGTCGGGTTTCCTCAGCTGGGCTTTATTTTTGTCATCTCTCTACTGTAAACATGCTTGTCTGTATTGGCTCTTCTCTCATCAGCGGCTCATAATCTATTCAGGCGTCAGTGGAAGCGAGTGGAGCTCACTGACACTGACAGAAACACACAGGGCTTTGTTGTGTGTGATTAATACCTGAGCCGCGGTGCCTGCTGTCTTTATTAGAGGCAGAGCTGGAAGCCGCCGCGTGTTCGCTGGTTATCAGTGTTTGATCTCTGCTGACTGCAGCGCCGCATAGATGTGTCACTCAGACCACAGAAAGCAAACCTCCTGCTCCTCAACAAAAAACTCACACACGTTCATGATCGTCGCCTTTAGAGGTGAGATGCGCACATCCCCTGGACACAAATCACAACCGGCTGACTTTTGCTACAAATGTGAAATATTGTCAGACGTTATAGTGATAAAGTTACAGTAGAAAGTACAAAACAATTAATATTTAATTGTTTCTTTCTTATTTATTTATTTATTTGTTTATTAAATTTATTTATTTATTTATTTATTTATTTATTTATTTATTTATTTATTCATTCATTAAATTTATTTTGTTTTAATACTTTAATATCATAAATTTTTTAGTATAGCCATCTTAATAAAATCATTTTAATAGGCATAATGGCTTTTCTTGAAGTTTAGTCAGACATAAGTTTGCTTATTTTTTTATGGTGTAATTACGCATGTTTCCAGAGCAGCAGCCAAAAGTCCATGTACTTTTCCAATTAGCATAATTTCATCAATAAACTCCAGAGACCTTGAAGTGAACTTCACTCATCCGCTGCTTTACATCTTTGACGTCTCGATCTTTTCACCACTGACATTTAGCGAACACTTATGAATGCAACACTGTTTCAGATAACATTTCACCTCAGATAATCGATGCTTTAATTAAAATCATAGTATTTTATTTTCTTCTCCTTTGCAGACATTTTTTTACTATGTAAAAAGTGTTTGTGTTATTATTAGCGATTAGTTTTTTGCTCAGCTGCTTAGGATACTTGTGGACTCAAAACTTTAAAAAAAATATTTTTGAATGATTTTAAATCACTTTGAATAACTTAATAAAATGTATTATCATTATATATACAAAAATAGTTTTATTTTATTTTTATTAATTATTTGTTTATTTATATTTTAATTTAATTTATTGTTATTTAATTTAATTTTATTTTTGTTTTTGAATTTTATTTTGTTTTATTAATTTAATTTATTTTATTTTATTTTATTTTATTTTATTTTACTTTTTATCAATTTGTTATTTAATTGATTTTATTTTATTTAATTTTTATTAAATTTTTATTTTCCTTTTTATTTTATTTAAATTTATTTTTTATTTTATTATTTTATTTTATGTATGGGCTCAACTATAAAGCATTTATTTATTTTATTTACTTATTTAAATTTTTTTATTCCTTTTTTAAATTATTTTATTTAATTTTTAAAAGTTTATTTTGTTTTCATTTACATATATTTTTGTCTTTTTTTTGTTCAGCCACTTTAATCAGCTAACCACTTTCTAAATAAATAAATACAAAAAAACAAATAAATAAAGGGAACTTAAATATAAGATTCAATTTCTATCTGAAGCTCTGTGTAGTTCATTCATTAAAAAAAAAAGTCCATATATCTTAAAAAGTCAGGTTCCAAACACCGTTATATACAATTTAATCACTATGAATTGCCTGAAAAATTGTTACTTCAGTTATTGCACACTATAGTGAAAAAGTAGCTATGTTAGTAGCACTCGGTGTTAGTTAGTGACCCCTCAACACTTAACTACCCACCCGAGCCCAGCTAATTGATTAGCATATCAAGCCATCATACAGTCAACAGTGTGATCTCATTAAAGGCTTTGACCAGCTCACAGTCAATCCAACATCCTCATGTGAAGCGGTGCAGGTTGGCAGAGAGCAGGGCATTGATTAAAGCGCTCTACCCGGGTGACCGGCGTGCCACACTCATTGTTAATGGTAATGAGGGAATTAATGCCGTTTGCATCACAATAGACCCTCACAACACTGAAAAAAAAAAAAACCCAAAAAAGATTTTTTTTTTACTTGCATTCTCGTGGTGGAAAATGGCAAGCTCAAAGGTGCTGTGCTGCTCAGAGAGCTGTGCATCATGGGTAAAAAAAAAATAAATAAAAAAAAAATCTCAGCCCTGATATCCCTCACTCTATAAATGGATGGTAATTTGCCCAGCTGTGAGTGTGAGATGTTCCATTCCCCAGTCGTGGTGTAAGGAAAAATTGAATGACAGTGAGCAAAACAGCAGTAATTATAAAACTAATTACTAAATGCTGATGATGCCCATAGGCTTTGCATAACTAAATTTAGAAGAGGAAATTGCTTTCGGCTGCATTGAGGGGCTGCCGGCATGTTTATGTTATTTTCTTTATTTTCCCCGACGCACAAAACCAAAAGAAAGTCGTAATTGCCATGGAAACAATTACTCGTACACCTTTTTTATTTTTGAGGCGAAAACAGCTTGAGGGAGCGTTGTTGTCAAACAATGTGTTTTTAATAACGGCTTTACAAAAAACAAACATACGTAGTTTGTCTTGCCGTGAATTGATTAACATTAAATCAAACGCTGGCAAAACAAGAAATGCAGTTAATTGCTAGAACGAGGGCCGTTATTTCCTTATTAAATCACACGCGGGATTCTCTATGCAAGGTGCAAATTCCGGCTCGGGCTTAATCTGCTATATATTTGAGCGTAACTATGCTCTTTAATGGTCTATCCCTCTTCTGAATGGAGACAACAAAGCCGATGTTGGCAGCGCCAGCGTGAGACGGCCCTCCAGGGTGCCTTAAGTTTCCCAATGGCTGGATTCGTGCGCTGGTGTGTATTTGCAGAGTGTGTGTGTGTGTTTACTTTCAGAACAGGGCTGTATTTTCTCAAGTAACGACACGGCAGATTTCTTTGGCAGAGAAAGAGTATGATTATTGTTTCTCTGCTAAAAATAGAGGTGTTTTTTTTTTGGAGCTGATGGATAGGCCGAGTGCTTAGACTCTCGTTGGCCTGCTAGTAATTAGTCGCTTTCGCAAATAGGCCAATAATGGAGAAATGAATCCAACGAGACAGTCGGAATGAATATGGAAAGGCTTGTTTTCCAGGGATGTGAGTGAAGCTGTGGTTCGGCTCGGGTTAATATCAGCACAAAGTGTTACAAATGACCTCAGTGGTTCCTAGCATTGCAAGGTTTTTTTTTTCTTTTAGTTTTCTGTAGGGCAGGTTTTGATTTCATTTGAATGTGTTGGTTTGCAATCTTTTTCGTTTTCTTTAATGTCTATTTGTTTTTGGAAAGTCTCCATGAAATTCATAGGATGTGTATTCATGCTATGCATTACAGCTGAGACCAGGGGTCACCAATCTCGGTCCTGGAGGGCCGGTGTCCCTGCAGGGTTTTGCTCCAACTTGCCTCAACACACCTGCCTGGATGTTTCAAGTATACCTAGTAGGACCTTGATTAGCTTGTTCAGGTGTGTTTGATTGTGTTTGAGTCTGAGCTAATCTCTGTAGGTCACCGGCCCTCCAGGAACAAGTTTGGTGATCCCTGGCTCAGACCATCACAAATCCTCATTTGGCATTAAAAAAGTCAGTTCACTTTAATTCATCTTTATTTTTGTAGTGCTTTTTATAATTTAGATTGTGTCAAAACAGTTTAACACAGCTTAATTATCGGGTATTATTGATATGAAATCCAAGTCCAGATGCATTCAAATATTTATTGCTCAAAGTATACGGTACCTTATTTTCTTAAGTGTATGTTGGTGAGTTTTCACACCTGTGGTTCAGTTTAGGCTGCATCAACACTAATCCGGATAAAAAAATAATAAAAAAGTGTCTAAATTTGATTTTTTTTCATCTAATTAGAATTTTAAATATTTAATCTAAATTTAAAAAATATTTAGTCTAAATTTGAAAATATTTTATTCTAAATTTGAAAATATTTAATCTAAATCTAAAAATATTCAGTTTACATTTAAAAATATTTAGTCCAAATTTGAAAATATTTTATTCTAAATTTGAAAATATTTAATCTAAATCTAAAAATATCCAGTCTACATTTAAAAATATTTAGTTGGATTTTTTTTTCTAAATTAGAATTTTGTTTGTCTGAATTTGAAAATAGTTAGTCTAAATTTGAATATTTTGTATAAATTTTAAAAATATTTTGTCTAAATTAAAAATGTTTTGTCTAAATTTGACATTTTTGTCTAAATTTGAAAATATTTAGTCTTAATTTAAAAAAAATTTTGTCTAAATTTGACATTTTTTTATTCTAAATTTGGCATTTTTTTCTTAAATTTAAAATATTTAGTTTAAATTGGATTTTTTTGTTCTAGATTAGAATTTTGTTTGTCTAAATTTGAAAATAGTTAGTCTAAATTTGAATATTTTATATAAATTTTAAAAATATTTTGTCTAAATTAAAAATGTTTTGTGTAAATTTGACATTTTTGTCTAAATTTGAAAATATTTAGTCTTAATTTAATTTTTTTTTTCTAAATTTGACATTTTTTTATTCTAAATTTGGCATTTTTTTCTTAAATTTAAAAATATTTAGTTTAAATTAATTTTTTTTTTTCTAAATTAGAATTTTGTTTGTCTAAATTTGAAAATAGTTAGTCTAAATTTAAATATTTTGTATAAATTTAAAAAATATTTTGTCTAAATTAAAAATGTTTTTAGAATTAGAATTAAGTATTCAAGACAGCCGGATAATAATATGTATAACATATTTTAGAATGTTGTGATTGACCAATCAGAATTAAGTATTCCAGACAGCTGTGTAATAATAACATATTTTAGAATGTCATGATTGAACAATAAGTATTGAGTATTTCAGACGGCCATGTAATAATGTGTAATAATAACATTACTTGTAATGTTGTGACCACCAATCAGAATCGAGTATTCCAGACGGCCAGATAATATTATGTAATAACATATTTTAGAATGTCGCGATTGACCAATCAGAATCGAGTATTTCAGATGGCCGGGCAATATTGTGTAATGATAAAATATTTTATGATGTCATGATTGACCAATCAGAATTGAGTTTTCCAGATGGCCAGATATTATGTAATAACATATTTTCGAATGTCATGATTGACCAATCAGAATCGAGTATTTCAGATAGCTGGGTAACAATGTGTAATAATAACATATTTTATAATGCCATGATTGACCAATAAGAATCGAGTATTTCAGATGGCCGGGTAATAATGGGTAATAAATAGCATATCTTAGAATGTTGTGATTGACCAATCAGAATCGAGTATTCCAGACAGTCAGGTAATAATGGATAATAATAACATATCCTGAAATGTCTTGGTTGACCAATTAGAATCAAGTATTCCAGACAGCCGTGTAATAATGTTTAATAATAACATGCCTTGGAATGTTGTGATTGACCAATCAGAATCGAGTATTCCAGACAGTCAGGTAATAATGGATAATAATAACATATCCTGGAATGTCTTGGTTGACCAATTAGAATCAAGAATTCCAGACAGCCGTGTAATAATGTTTAATAATAACATGCCTTGGAATGTTGTGATTGACCAATCAGAATCGAGTATTTCAGAGAGTCTTGAAATAAGCATGTATAAATGGTGTTGTTTGTTCCCAAAAAGAGAACTGGAGTATTTGCATATGATTTGCTTTTGGTTACATGTGATGGTGAGCGCTGACAGTCTCTTCTGAGTGCTGCTCTTTTGAAGTGGAGCGTCTGAAAGCACAGCATGAGCCTCAAATAAAGTGAAGGGCATTTACTATTACAAGTAATGTCCTTAATAATCTTGTTAGTGTAGACTCTCTCAGTACGAGACAAATGGAACATTATTGGCTTATGGGCTGTAGTAAATAATTTAGTTTCCAATATTCAGGCTGCTTTGACAGTAAATTAGAATGACATGAAAAGAGGTTGTTGAATAAAGAAAGTATCCAATCAAATTTAATTGGCTCGACTAAGGCAGCCGTAATATATTTCATAATTAAACCAAGTTGTCACAGAGCTTTATAGTGGAGCACGAATCAAAACGTCAAAAATGATTCCTTGATATCCTGCTTTTAAAATGTCACTGCAGGCTTCGATTTCTCCTGTTATTACTGAGCAATAGATTCAGAATCATGGAGACTCTAGTTGTTGTCCAGAAAGTAACCAATGCACCCTAGCAATTAAAATAAGCAATCTTGCTGCCTTAAATTGTTTTGTCAAATCAACTTAACATTTTAAGTCAACTCAATGTACAATAGTTGAATTGACTTAAATACAGGTATTAAACATTATAAGTCTTATTAAAATTTAAATATTTAGTTGAAACCTGAATAACTCACAAATAGCTTAAGTTAAAATAAGTTCAAGAGCCACGAAACCCCCTTGTTTCAGTAGGGTGTTTTCACACCTCTAGTTTGGAAAAGGTCAGGAAAGTGGGTGTGTCCTGCTTTGTTTAGGTGGCAGTGTCAGAGGAGGGAAAAAGGAAGGTGCATAAAAATGGGCGTTTGGGTACGCGCTGATTTTCACAGAGGCAAAACAAACACACAGACACAGGGAAGAAAGACAGTGACTTTGTTTACATGGTCATCAGTAATCGAATTCATTCATTCATTTATTTTCTTGTCGGCTTAGTCACTTTATTAATCCGGGGTCACAACAGCGGAATGAACCGCCAACTTATCCAGCACGTTTTTACGCAGCGGATGCCCTTCCAGCCGCAACCCATCTCTGGGAAACAGTAATCAAATTATTTGGCAAATTATTAATTTGTGGACTTTAACTGCAGTTTGACACTTCACTTTCATTCAGGAACATTTCATGCATGCCCCCCTTGACAAAGGAGATATTGCATTCGAGGAACTGCTGGAAGAGTGTAGTTTTAATGGAATGTTTGATACCGTATGGCGAATGGGAGAAAATAAAAACCTCCACATTTCGGTAACTTAAATGCACTAGGTAGTGTCAGAGAGCCTTGTATGTATAGACTATCCTGTCACAAAATGTGTCGAAAATCCTACACGACGGTAATAGTTTGATTGTGGTGTTTACATGTTTACATTCAGATCTTTCAGTCCATAATATTGTAATATTAACGTATTGTAAACTTAGTAACTAAATCATTTTGACTAGGTATGTCTTTAGACACTGAAAGAATACTGCTGATAATAGGAACTAACTTTGCCATCTGAATAAAGCAAACAAATACCAATGATCACACGCTTACCAAATCCGTAGAGACAGGTCAATCAACAGCAACTGGAGCCGTGTCTTTTTTAAAAGGAGACGAGCAGCAAATCCGGATTTCACCATTTTCAAATGCGAAAAGCTCTCGGGTAAAAAATGCTGCGTACAAACGTATTTCTGACGTGTGTTGCGTGCACTGTAATCCACACGTGAGTCCAGTTGCGCTCTCATAGCAGGAAAAGAAAAAACATAACCTTCATTGCAGCACATTTAAAATCGCAATACTGACGACCTGCGTTTTCAAACAATCCTCTAATTCCACTTGTTTTGGCAACACAATGTAGCATCTCTCTGCCAGCTGAACACTGTAACAGGTAAAAACAGTCTTCAAAGCTATCATGCATATTAATAAAGTTGCACCGCATACACAATAGAAAGCGCCGATTGGTTTGAACCAAGTTTTTCTCATGTATAAATGCTGCACACTCAAAGACATCCCAATGTACTCCCAGGTACAGACATCCACTCTTCATGCTGAAATACACACAGGAATGTAATCGCCGTGACGCAATTTCAAAAATTAGTTTCAAAGCGGAATATTGAATTTGCTCAAAATAACGAAAAAAAACAACCAATTTTCACGTTTTTGTGAAATATATGTGCCCTAATAGGATTTTTAGCAGCATGGGACACATGCAGCATGTGACTGTCAACATCTCAAAATATGTGATTTGGTGTTTCTGACCCTTTAAAATAACATAACATTTGTTGTTGTGACTTTTTGTAATATAATTTTGAATAATGTATAAGCAAAAATACACACATTTTGGCAAAAGCATTCTTTCTTGGAGATTTTGCATGGAACTTTATATTAATGTATAATTATTATTTTTGACAGTAAAATAACTATTTAATCAGGTTGATTACAGCTGTTTTAATGTTAATATACCATGGGCTTTTTTTTATAAAGAGGTGAAATCAAAGAGTATATAAATCTATATGGAAAAAAAAATTATAAAAAACAAAGAATGCAAACTTTTAAGTTAATTATTGTTGCCTTAATTTCATGCGCAATTTATTCAAGCTATTTAAAAAATAGATGTATTTGTGAAGAATTACATTGTTTAAATATGGTGCTCAGCATAAATGAGCGAAAATCAATATTTATTCATTATATTTTGTTCATTTCTCAGTTAACTGTATTCACAGTATCCTGTATTCATTCATTAATTTTCCTTCAGCTTAGTCTCTTTATTTATCAGGGGTCGCCACAGCAGAATGAACCGCCAACTTATCCAGCATATATTTGACACAGCAAGATGCCTTTCCAGCAGCAACCCTGTACTGGGAATCATCCATCTATCCTTTAGTTTTGGCTTTGATACAGACTAACATAATATAAAATCGTGCACAAAACACAAAAATCCTGTTGTAAAGCATCCTGTAAAAAGAATTAATTTAAAAGAAAGATCTGTAAGGGGTGGACTCATTTATTTATTTATTTATTTATTTATTTATAATTAAAAATTAAATAAATGAACGAATGATTTAATAAATGAATAAATAATTAAATTTTTTATCTCAATGTCATAGGCAGAAGGAAAATAAATAAATAAATAAAAATAAATAAATAAATAATGGCGGCTTATGGTTGAACCTAGGATCCAGATGGAACAATGCAGTTTTCATCCAGGCCGTGGTACACTGGACCAGCTCAATGCCCTGACCAGGGTGCTCGAGGGTTCATGAGAGTATGCCCAACCAGTCCACATGTGTTTTGTGGACTTAGAGAAGGCATTTGACCGTGTCCCTCAAGGCATTCTATGGAGGGGGCTCTGGGAGTATAGGGTCAGCGGCTCTCTTTGTTAAGGGCTATCTTGTCAATGTATAAACAGAGTAGGAGTTTGACAATAAGTCAGACTTGTTTCCAGTGCATGTTGAGCTTTAGCAGGGCTACCCTTTATCATCAATTCTGTTCATAATTTATAAGGAGCTCTCAATTTACTGGTGAATCTATGTTCCTACTCTTACCTATGGTAATGAGTTTTGCTTCATGACTGAAAGGACTGAACGATCTCGGAAATGAGTTTCATTCGAAGGCTAGCAGGGTGGACTCTTATACTTATAGATAGGGTGAGGAGCTCTGCCCCTCGGGAGGAGTTCGGAGTAGAGCCGCTGCTCCTCCACATTGAGAGAAGTCAGCTGAGGTGGCTCGGGCATCTGTTTCGGATGCCTCCTGGATGCCTACCTAGAGAGGTGTTCCAGACATGTCTCACTGCGAGTAGGCCTCGGGGAAGACCCAGGACATGCTGGAGGGACTAAGTCTCTCAGCAGGCCTGGGAATGCCTCTGGATTCCCCCAGAAGGAGCTGGAGGAAGGGTCTGAGGAGAGGGGAGTCTGGGGTTCAATCCACAGACATCATCAGCACCTGAATGAATGAATGAATGAATGAATTATTGTAATTTCCTTCTCCATGTCATAGGCAAAAGAAAACGAATAAATTAATAAATAAATACATACATACATGTCCTTCTCCCTAGCTCATGAACTTTTTTTTTTAATAAAAATGTGAGTACTAAAAATAAAGTAGTGAAGGTAGTATTGAACGATTTTGTAAACATAATTTTTTTAGATGTATTTCAGCAGACTGATGAATTGTACACAATAAGACTAAAGACATTTATCAGCAAACTAAACAGCGCATACCTCATCATCAGATTCTCTTTGTTTTAATTACATCTGCGTGTTTGATAATGACCCTGGATTCTCTCTCCCTCTCTCTGCTGTTTGTGTCTGCAGTGAAGTGTAAATCTGCTTTGAGAGGGAAGGTCATGGAGGTGTCGATCCTCAGCAGTGTTTGTCTCTGGCAGGACACAAATGACTCACCCAAATCATCCAATTTAATCACACCATTTTCTGGCCCTCAATAGCCCTCGCCCCGGCTTAATCACTCCGTTTACTTGCTGTCACAAAGAGCTTCATATTGAAACCAATGGATTTCTAGCATTTAAAGGCGAGGGGTCGAGAGACTTGGGCTCTGGCTGAAAAAGCGAGCGATTCATGCGTGAAGCATTTAGCTATTGCTATCTCAACGCATGACTAACAGTTTTCGCTCACCCATATTATTCATTAATATCTATAATAAAGCACTTGTTAGTGGCCTTGACAGTCTGGTTTTTTTTTTTTTTTTTTTTGCTCTCATCTCCACATTACCATTGCAATGCTGAATTTGGGTTAACACTGAGGTCGGTTAAGTAGAAGATTCGGTTGGGAAGGTGAACGGGTCAGAACTGAGAGAGGAAAATGGTAACTCTCGCTCTGTTAAAAGTCAAATAAAATTACAGCAATCATGTAATCTTTATTTTTATTTGCAAGCAGGTTGGGTCAGATTTGAGATTGGGTTTCTGTTTGATGAGACTTGAATTGAGTCGCCCATACTTGACCAGAAGTTGAATTGTAATGACTTCAAAATCTAAATTAATAATGTTAATAAATATTGTTACAACCTCTTCGATGTTAGTCTAGAGTAAAAGGAATAACATTTAAGGTGTGGCAATTTTACTACGTGATGGTGGAAGCAAAAGACATGGACAATGGAAATGGCAACAAAAGTGAATTAGGCCCAATTCCAATTCTACCCCTTAGCTCTTCCCCTTAGCACTACCCCTCGTTTTGCGCGTGCATGCCAAGGGGTAGGGGTGTTCCAATTCTTTTTAGCTTGAAGGCGTAGGGCTAAGGGGAAAGAATGAATAGCCCTTCGAACAAAGATTTTTCAGGACTACACTTGAAACCAAGGGGTAAGAAAATTTCCCAGAATACACGAGCCACAGCGGCAGTATTGCTGAACCCGGAAGTAATGAGATCCACAAATTAGTATTTTTTTGTCATTAATACGAATTTTTACAAAAACAAACATGTGTTTTAATATATTCATTACCGCGTTTGTGTTTTACCGTCATTCTAAAAAAAAAAAACGCAAAAAAACCCCTGCTAAATTTCGTGACCTATAATCCCTATTTATAACTCCTGTACAGCAGTCCCACAGCATTCTGACACTCGAATACCCTGTCAGTAATGTCTAGTGGCTATAATGTTAATGTTGCTATAATATTACTGTTGTTTTTGGTAAGTTTACATTGATGAATATGACACTGTGTAAAAACACTGTACAGTTACGATCTTATTGCCACATTAGTTCGTTATGATAACATACTATATGCCTTTAGTGATTTCCTAAAGATAAATACCACTAAAAAACACAACTGGAATAAGTCCAGCAGTTGCGATTGTCTGGTCTCACATTAAGCATCAGATTGCGAGGACATATGATGACGTGTGCAGGTGGTGTAGTGCTGTCCCAATTCTTAGGGGTAAATTTTCAAGCTCTTCCCCTTAGCCCTCAATTGTAAGGGCCAAGGGGAAGGGGAAGAGGTAGAGGTACAAACAATAGACTTGGGATTGGGCCTTGATGTACAAAAGTGCCCATATATATTATGCTGCGTTACCGCGAGACTATTATGCCGCAAAAAAAAAAAAATATATATATATATATCACAGTTAATCTATTCATGAAGTTAGGTTGAGAGCTGGGTCTATTCTACGCAAGCTATGACTTTCACCTTGATACTTTACTCACATGTATACCTGACAGGTGAGCCGTCTGACAAAAAAAGTGCCCTTCTGAATTAAATCAGCAGGATGCCTGACTTTAACTGCAGTTCGGCATTTTCACTTTAGTTCATGAACATTTCATTCATGCCGCCGTGACAAACTGGGATATTAGACGCAAATAAGAAGTAAGGACTGGTGAGAGTGTTACGGAATATAATAACACATGCCAAATGAAAAGAAAAAAACTTCAGCATTTCACGATGTGTGTGTTTGTGTGTGTGTGTGTGTGTGTTAGTGGATCTTGTCTCAAAATGCGGCGAAAAGTCCTACGTGACGGTAATAGTTTGATTGCGGTGTTTACTTCAATAATGTCACTAATATATGCATACTCGACATGTCTTATTTACATTTCTGTTCAGTTCACTTATGACTTAAGTCGGATTAACGCCTGTTTCACACCACAAGCGTCAGCGGCGCGTGAGCAGAGCGTGAGCAGCGCGTATGTCGAGCAGTAGCAGCACGCAGGCGTTTGCCTTTCACACCAGCTGCGTCTGCAGCGCGCAGCTCTTCGGCAGCTGCTGCTGAGATCAACCTATCTCTGTCTATTATATCTAGTTACCCCTCTATATACAAATACACTTTTTAAACTTTTCATCTGTACCAAGGCCCCTCCTATGCTGTTTCATTAACCTGCAAATGTTTATTTTACAAATTTTATAGATCAAATAGTACTGTATGCTTCTAAAGCTAACTTATATGAGAATTGTCTACAGTCAGAAGACAATCGCCTGTGATATCATGTCATTTGTTTTTTGATTATCAGGTTGCTGTAGACCTAGTTATAATAATATTTATACAATATAGTTATAACGATATTTATACTTGATCAAACTAGTGTTAATTTCTCCGCTTTAGTGATGTCCAGCGGCAGAATAACAGCTCGTTAATTCATGCTCGTGCAGATGATGAGACGGACGAAAGTAATTAATGCATGCCATTCTTTTACTTATTTTCGTGTTGTCAGATTCACAGAGCAAACAGCTCCCGGTAGGAATAATTCGAGTGAACATAAAACAAAGCCGATTAAAACTTTCTTGCTCTGCTAGCTGCACAGAACACAGCGAGCTCACATAATCCAGCATGCGTGTCGCACTACACTACCCACAATACACTTCGCTATGGACTACAAATCCCGTAAATATTCCATTTCCCCTCTCCTACAACACTAGTGTGCAACTTAAGCAAAACTGATAGTAAAATAGTTTTACATTTGGTTTTGTAGTTCGGGCCTAAATAAATGTTTGTTGCCGTTTTTAATCGTTTTAAGTTCATTTGAATGACTATATATAAACCATTTGACATTATTAACGTATTTATTGGGTAAAATTGTTAGTTTTTTACTGTCATTCAATGTGTTTTGGTCATTCTCAATGCACTGTCACTTTAATTGAGCGTGAGCAGCGCGTCAAAAATAGACCCAGCGCCGAAACTATCGCTGCACTGCTGCTTCGGCGACGCTCACGCCTCGCTCTGACGCGCTGCTGCTGCGTGCGGTATGAAAGCTCTAATCTGTTAACATGGACGCCGAAAACACACGCGCTGCTCACGCGCCGCTGACGCTTGCGGTGTGAAACAGGCGTAAGGTAATCAAAAATCGCTGTTTGCCTCGTAGACTCTTAATCAGAGCATTGTCTTAATCATATTAAAATGGTATTAAAGTATTGTTGCCCATGTCAACATACTCAATGTTCGACTCAACCACACCATCAGGGCTCTGCAAACTTGGCTTTGCGAAGCACCATTTTCTGTTTGTACCTACATCAAAAGCAAGTATGCTGCGGCTCATGCTTATTGACAGTAGAAGATGATTGTTCTCACAGAAAAGGGGAGGAGGTCCTAAAAGTTTGAAAACCCCTGCTTTAAGCCCCTTATAAAAGTGATTTTTGCGTAATAGCTCTGCTTTAAAAATAACTACTAGAAAGCCCAACCTGTTTGAGTTTCTTTCTTCTGTAGATCCTTTGAATAATTTTGACTTTTCTTGGTCCCCAGAAGGAAAACGGCTCATAAAAATCACAGAATGAAGTATTTTGAAAGTGTGACAATGCACATAGTTTGGTATGGTTAGGTTAAGGGGTTGGGTTGAGGTAGGGGGATCGATTATACAGTCTGCGCAAAGAAAAACAAAAAACATCATTAAGTCTTTATAGAAAATAAATCAAACTCAACATTGTGAATCCTGCGATGTGACTATTGTGAATGTGCACGTTGCAATATTGATGCTGTAACGATATATTGTGTAGCGCTATATAACATCATCCTTTATTTTGTGGGTCTGTGTGTACATCGTTGCGCCTTTAACATGAACACGTATTGGCTGACCACCCAGACATGACCAGCAGGTCCATATCCCAGCATTCCTGAGTCATGAATGGCCATCCGGCCCCTGTATGGCCAGCGGGTTTGCATTAGGGTCAACCTGCAGAGCCACTAAAGCAGTCCAGACGCGTGGTCCAGCTGCAGGCGAAAGCTGAGCTTGATTCTCCAGCCGCGCGTCCATCACGGTCAGCGCCGCTGGGACCCCGGCCCAGTCAATCAACACATCGCCCCAAGCGTCGCCGTCCCCCTCCATCCACACTCAATCACACTATCTGTCCTCACACGGTGGCCGCCGCTAATGAGAATGTATATGAAGGCATGAATAAAACATGAAATTCATTGTTTTTGGTAGCAGACGCTCTCGCCACGAGTAGCTTCTTGATGGAGGCTGCGTTTGAAGTCCCTCGCTGAATCGCCAGCGCCGTTTGATTAAATTTGTTGCTTGCTTTAAGTAATTAGAAAAGAACGGCGGTGTTGAGGCGTCCTTTGCTCTTGGACTGGAAATTACTTCATTTACCTTTTATCAGTTCCTGACCCAAGATTTGTTTATTCCTATGTTTTGTGTTTGTTTGTATGCTTATTTTGTTAAACTGACTGTGATTTTGGTAAAAAAAATAATAATAATAAAATAACACCTTTGCTTTGTTTTGTTTAATTGTGGGTTTAGTTGTGAATTTTTTTAAGTTTGGGTTTGGTTGGTTTGGTTTGGTTAGAGTTTGGGTTAGGGTTTGGTTTTGGTTTTGGTTTGGGATTTGGTTTGGTTTGGTTTGGTTTGGTTTGGGTTTGGGTTTGGGTTTTTGGTTTGGGTTCAGGTTTGGCTTGGTTTTGGGTTGGGTTGGGTTTGGTTTGGTTTTTTGTTGGGTTTGGTTTGGTCTGGGTTAGATTAGGTTTGGTTTGGTTTGGTTTGGGTTTGGGTTTAGGTTTGGGTCTGGTTTTTGTTTTGGTTCGGGTTTGGCTTGGTTTTGGCTTGGTTTTGGGTTGGGTTGGGTTTGGTTTGGTTTTTTGTTGGGTTTGGTTTGGTCTGGGTTAGGTTAGGTTAGGTTAGGTTAGGTTAGGTTAGGTTTGGTTTGGTTTGGTTTTGGTTTTGGTTTTGGTTTGGGTTTGGCTTGGTGTTGGGTTGGTGTTGGGTTGGGTTGAATTGGGTTAGGTTTGGTTTGGTTTTGTTTGGGTTAGGTTGGGTTGGGTTTGGTTTGGTTTGGTTGGGTTAGGTTTGGTTTGGTCTGGGTTTGGTTTGGTTTGGTTTGGTTTGGGTTTGGTTCTTTGTTTATTTTCTTATTTTTATTTTTATTCATTTTGGCATTACTTTTACGGTTTCTACCATTTTATGAATTAAAAATTCTGTCATTCTGGTTTTGGTTTGGTTTTGGTTTTGGTTTTGGTTTTGGTTTTGGGTTTGGGTCTGGTTTTGGTTTTGGGTTGGTTTTGGGTTGGGTTTGGGTCTGGTTTTGGTTTTGGTTTTGGTTTGGGTTCGGGTTTGGCTTGGTTTTGGGTTGGGTTTTGGTTTGGCTTTGGTTTGGTTTGGTCTGGGTTTGGTGTGGGTTTGGTTTTGGTTTTGGTTTGGGTCTGGTTTTGGTTTGGGTTTGGGTTTGTCTTGGTTTTGGGTTTGGTTTGGTTTGGATTTGGTTTTGGGTTTGGTTCTTCGTTTGTTTTTGTTTTTTGTTTATTTTTTTTTTGGCATTACTTTTACGGTTTCTACCAATCAATCGAAGCTGATTTTACATATTATTCTAAGGTAGTTTGCTGTAGAAATCTAGATTTTTTTATGTTTTCTACTTTTTAAAAAAAAGTAAAATTCTGCCAGTTTATTTGCCATAAAGTTTGACATTTCTTTTGTGAGAAATCTTACTTTTTAATGGTTTCCTCAAAATTTTTTTAAAGGAATAGTTCTGGCAACCACAGCTGCCAGTTTATTACCGTAAATTTTACAGATTTTTGACTGTGTACATTTTCTGCATCAGATAAAATGTGTGAAAAGCCAGTGAAAATTAACACAATTGACCTGAATTCCTGACTTTCCTCTTGCCTGGTAATGAATTATAGATTTGAAGAAACTTTTTTGTGGCACTGCATGAGTTTAATAAAGTCAGGCACAGTTGTGTGTTTGTTTTGAGTGCTGAATCGCAGGATAACTAGAGGGATTGGTTCAATAGTGGACTTTTTTTCCCCAGAAATAAACATCTTTTAGAGATCAGATCATATCAACGGTCCTTGTTTGATGCGGGATCATCTATCTGTGGACCAATAGCAGATAAGGGGTTTGTTCAGAAATATAATTCTGATGCTTAACTGAAATTTAAGGAGAAGACAATTTTGCATTAATTGATCATGAAATTCATTGTTTTTTGGCAGTGTGTTAAATGGGACAGCTAGTGTGATTGTTTCGCTAGCACACTTTTTTTCCAGAATGCATTCTTTTAAGATATTTAAACACAGTAGAAGATGAGTTAAAAAGTTTGAATACAGCTCTTGGCAATGTTATGATTCTGTCTAGAATGTATATATATATATATATATATATATATATATATATATATATATATATATATATATATATATATATATATATATATATATATATATATATAATTTTTTTTTTTTTTTTTTCTTCCATAAACAATTGGGGTTGAGCCATCTGCTTTGTGGGCTGATATCTGATGGGGCATGTCCAGATGGGTGTGTTGTTTGGTTAGTGTTGTCAGCAGTATTTGTCCAGTCATTTGCTTGTTTTGTTTTGTTTCATTTTATTTTGTGTTTTGCTTCTTTTTTTGTTTCACTTTGTTTTGTTTAAATTCATTTCGTGTTTTTTGTTTTGTTTTGTTTTGTTTCGTTTAGTTTCATTTAATGTTTTTTCTCTTTGTTTTGTTTCGTTTTATTTAATTTTTTTCACTTAATTTTGTTTTGTTTCAATTAATTCCTTGTTTTTTGTTTTTGTTTCGTTTTGTTTCGCTTTGTTTTGTTTCGTTTCATTTCGTGTTTTTTGTTTTGTTTTGTTTTCAAATTTCAATTCATTGTTTCCACCTATTTTTCATTCTGTCAAACCTGACTGTTTCTATTTAGTTTTTACTGTAGTTTTTTAAATTTTTAAAATTTTTTTTTCAATTAAAAATTCATTGTATTGTTTTCTATCTGTTTTTCCTGGGTTACCTTATGATAATTTGTCCAGAAATCAAATTCTTATGAGACCTTGAATAAAATGAGATGCCTTGATGTGAACTTGTTGTCTTGTGATGATCTGCATGTATTTCAGCTGCTAGTTTTAGAGGACAGCGGTTGTGTGTTGTTGTGTTAGCCTTGTGTCAGCAGTATTACACGTCCAGTCATTTCGCTCACTATCAGCTCTTAAGCTGCCAAGCCAATTACAGCTGGAGGAAACAGTGTGTAAATCCTCCTCCCGGATCCCCATTGTTTTGAGCAGGTCAGAGGAGCATGTTCAGCTGATTAATAATGCCTCTCTATTCTGTCTTTTCTGTTTTGTTTGGACGTCCTCCCGACGAGACGCATCTTTGCGAAGAGCGCAGTAGCGTTAATTGTGAGGATGAGAGCGAGGATCAGCGCTTCCCCGCGTCGCCCATGTGTTGTGGCAGCTTGCAGACAGTGGCGTAAAAGAGCTGATGTCATTAAATGATATCAACTTCAAGGCAGCACTGATCTCGTCTTTCTGTCCCGTTCTGTCTGTCTCTCGCGCTCCTTTTAAAGGATTCAAATTATGCAGATCCTTTAATTAAACTCTGCCGTAGTGAGTGAGTTTTTTCTTTCTCCCTCTGTGTTTGTTGATGGGAATTTGCATTGCATGAATGTGCGGTTGTGGTTGTGTCTGCAGGGTTTGTGTAATATAAACCACTTCCTTTCGTCTGACTGCTTCATTCACACTTGTTTCGGAGAACGCCGCCGCTAATGAAAACATTTGATGTTTATTACTTCTTAGAAAGCTGACATTTTGCTCTTATAAAACATTTTGAAATGTTTTGGTATTGTACAGTACGCAACAGTATATGATATACAGTAAGGTCATTATTTTACGTTTTGCCAGTTTAGTGGCTAATTCGTACGAATTCGTACGAGTTCAGTCGTACGAAATGGTACGATTTTAAAATCATTGGGGGATGAGCAAATCGTACTAAATTGTACAAATAAGATTGTACGAATTCATACGAATTAGCCACTAAATGAAAAAGTTATGAATTGCCGTGAGATTGTGTTGGTCGGTCTGTCTGTCTGTCTGTTTATCTATTTATACAAAAAGTCCTATGTGATTGTAAATTATTTAATTTAAATTAATTTATAATTATTTTATTTAACTTAACTAACTTAACTTTAATTTAATAAAATTTAGAATTTAATTTAATAAAATTTTTACTTAAAAAAATTAATTTGTAATTGTAAATAATTATTTTATCAGATCAATTCAAAATCACAATATCTTTGCGGTTATATATTATTTAATTTAATTTAATCTAATTTAATTTAATTTAATTTAATTTAATTTAATTTAATTTAATTTAATTTAATTTAATTTAATTTAATTTAATTTAATTTAATTTAATTTAATTTAATTTAATTTAATTTAATTTATTTATTTTATTTAATTAAGTTTTTATGTTTTTACTTTTAGGAAACTTATTTTGTAATAGTATGACTATTTGATAAGATCTATTTAAGATCACAATATCTTTGTGGTTTATGTAATATGAGAAGCGTGTTTAAGCTGCCATCACCAAAAAAGCCTGTTATTTAACAAATTAAACATGTTTCAGTAGTTCAGCCAATCGGTGTATCTCTAATTGTTTATAACATTCTGAAATGTATGTTATTTCTGAACTTAACTGTTTTCCCAGTGCATTGTGGGATTGCACAGGAATTTCTTTCCTGCCTCTTGTGTTGGTTTAAAGGCTGGGATGACGGTATAGCAGAATCAGGTAATGATTGCCCAGCATGTGGAAGTGGGCGTTGTGTTGTGGCACAGGGCTGTAAGGAGGGCCGACATTAGCATTTAAAACCCAAACAAGCACAGAGAATCACAGCCCACAATCCAAACACACAGTCTGTGATTTCAGCTCGCTGGACGGAGCCGTTCCTAGAAGCTCAAAAGGGGCCGAGAAAGTCCTTAATTGACAATTTCTTGAAAATTGCTAAGGGGTGGAAAACAAAAGACTAGCCTTGGGTTGCCAGAGTGTAATAAAGCATTTCTCATCACTGTCTATGTGATTGAGCCTATACAAAATCGATTTATTTCCCGGGTAACTCACAATAATTGAAATACAGACAACGTTTGGTTCCAATTTACCAGCAATAAAGTTGTAATGGGGTTTTCTCTGCAATTTTAGACCTAATACACTCATTCTAAAGAGCAGTATTTTTGCCAGTCGAACAAATAGCATCACTGAGGCTTACAACCAGTAATAGGCCCACATTGATGCACACATTAAACTTGTTAAATCAATTCGGTAGACACTTTCTAAAATGGACTGTCGTTTCTCTCTCTCTCTGGCGTGTGCGCAGTCAGCTCATGGCCTCCACACGTATCAATCACTGGCGCTCATCCCCAATGATTCAGCCCTTTTAGTTAGTCATTATTTATGCTTCAAAGACACGGAGGGTGAAAAAAATACAAAAAAACACAACAAACCTGACTTGAGGATGTATTTATAGAACTGGGGGTTTTCGAGACGAGGAGAAGCTGGGTGCACATTAAAATTCGGTTCTTATGGATTTTGCTGTTTAACTGTTCAAGATGTTTCTGGCTTGGTTTCCAAAGGGCAGCTGAGCCAAAACCGCGGATACATCTGTCAGCAAGGAGTTCAGATGGGAACAGAAGAGACGATGCTTTAATGCTGTTTAATGAATGACAAGATAAACTGTTTCCAATAGTAAGATCAATATGGGTGCTATACTATATAAGCAACCCATGCTCATTCTGATTATGTACCCCTATATACATTTCTGGAGAGAGCAAAATAGGTCCCTGGAGCTACTTTTTTTTTCTTC
Source organism: Danio rerio (assembly GCF_052040795.2). Taxonomy (NCBI): domain Eukaryota; kingdom Metazoa; phylum Chordata; class Actinopteri; order Cypriniformes; family Danionidae; genus Danio; species Danio rerio. The sequence continues at coordinate 10,661,359 of NC_141037.1, forward strand.
AGTATTTGTTTTCGCGATCGCCAGAGGCCGCTGTGTATGCTTTTTCAGTTTTTAAATTTCTTTTGCGAGTGTTATTCATGCCTGCTGTTCTCACGTAAATCCATAAGAGGCCGCTGTCGACTGACTGACCAATTGACCGATTCCTTCACCCTCCCCCTTCCCTAAATTCAACCAATAGTGTTTTAAACAGCGCCTATTGACCCGCCCACCCCTTTCCCTAAACCCAACTGCAGTGTATTAAAAAGCAATTAAGAAAAAAGAAGCTGCACGATTTTTTACCACATTTTCAGATTTTACCACATTCTTACAGTTATTTACTTTTTTCATTTTTTAGATTTTGTTTTTGTCTTACCTGCCTTCTGGAACCGTTCTTCACCGGACTCGAACCCTGTTGTCGTGGTCAACTCCGCTCTGCGTCTCAAGTGCGCCAACGTTCATGTCAAGCTATCAGGCAAACTTTTAAGAGCGGAAATACGGATATCCATACGAAAATGAGCGGTCAACTGCTAAGTGAGAAAAGGAACGGCGTCATACATAATTTGCGATTTCCTGAAACGTATATAGGGCTAAGTTTTCAGAATGAGCCTATGTTTCGAAAAAGTATTTGAGACTTCAATTCTACGAGTTTCAAAAAGCATCGCGACTCTGTTGAATCGACTCTGAGCTTGACTTTTAACAGCAGGTGGTGCTCTAGGCTAGAATTTTTTTACAACATATTATGCTTTAGGCTAGTTATTTTAATGTCAGATGGTGCTCTGGGCTAGATTTTAACAGCACACGGCAACCTAGGCTAGTTTTTTGAACAGTAGATGACACTCAAGGCTAGTTTTTAAAAGTAGATCGCAATCTAAGATAGTTTTAAACAAAAGACGGTGCTCTAGGCTAGTTTTTAAAAATAGTGGGGCGCTCTAGACTAGTTTTTAACAGTTGATAAAGTTCTAGGCTTTTTTCTTTTACCAGCCAATGGCGCTCTAGGCTAGTTTTTATCAGCCAATGGTGCTCTATGTTACTTTTTACCAGTCAATAGCATTCTAGACTAGTTTTTAAAAACCAAATGGTGGTCTAGGATAGTTTTTAAAAGCAGGTGGTGCTCTAGGCAAGTTTTTACCAGCCAATGGTGCTCTAGGCTAGTTTTTAATGGCAGATGGTGCTTTAGGCAAGTTTTTAACAGCAGACAGCAATCTAGGCTAGTTTTTAACAGTAGATGGCACTCTAAGCTAGTTTTTAAAAGTAGATGGCAATCTGGGCTAGTTTTTAACAGCAGATGGTATTCTAGGCTAGTTTTCAACAGTAGATGGTGCTCTAGGCTAGTATTTACCAGCCAATGGTGTTCTATGTTACTTCTTAAACACCAGATGGTGCTCTTGGCTAGTTTTTAAGAGCAGGTCATCCTCTAGGGTAGGGCTGCGTACAAAATCGCATACTTTCATATTATATAGTATGCTAAAAACAGTACGAGAGCCTAGTATTATGTCTGAATTCATATCATTTGAGACATCGTACATCCCAGTTTTTTCATACTACTCACATTCATGCTGTGTACAACATACTTTTCTAATGGGCGAGTAGTACATTTATAATCGAATGCAGTATCTATTGAGCCGTAGATGATTTCGGATACAGCTCGTGTTTTATCAGCCGATAGCACTCAAGGCTAGTTTTTGCCATCCAAATACGCTCTAGGCTAGTTTATCACAGCAGATGGCACTCTAGGCTAGCTTTTAACAGCAGACGGCACTCTAGAATAGTTTTACCAGCCAATGTCACTCTTGGCTAGTTTTTAACACCAGAGGTGATCTAGGCTAGTTTTTAACATCAGATGGTGCTCTAGGCTAGTTTGTAAAAGTAGATTGCAATCTAGGCTAGTTTTAAACAGCAGACAGTGCTCTAGGCTGTTTTTTTTTAAGAGTAGATGGTGCTCTATGCTAGTTTTTTAACACCAGATGGTGCTCTAGGCTGTTTTAGCCAAAGGTGCTCTATGCTAGTTTTTACCAGCCAATGGTGTTCTTATAGAGTTGATCTATGATAGTTTTTGCCATCCATTAATGCTCTAGGCTAGTTTTTAACACGAGATGGTGGTCTATTGTAGTTTTTAGCACCAGATGGTGCTCTAGGCTAGTTTTTAACAATAGGTGGTGCTCTAGGCTAGTTTTCACTCTCCAGTGATGCTATAGGCTAGTTTTCAATAGCAGATTGTGCTGTAGGCTAGTTTTTCACAGCCAATGTCACTCTAGTCTACTTTTCAACACCAGAGGTGGTAGGCTAGTTTTACCAGCTGATGGTGTTCTAGGCTAGTTTGTAAAAGTGGATAGCAATCGAGGCTAGTTTTAAACAGCAGGCAGTGCTCTAGGCTATTTTTAACAGTAGATGGCGCTCTATGCTAGTTTTTAACAGCCGATGGTGGTCTAGACTAGTTTATACCAGACAATGGTGCTCTAAGCTAGTTTTTACCAGGCAATGGCGTTCTAGGCTAGTTTTTAAACACCAGAGGTGGTCTAGGCTAGTTTTTTACCAGCTGATGGAGCTCTAGGCTAGTTTTTGACACCCAAAAACTCTCTAGGCTAGTTTTTAGCACCAGATGGTGCTACAGGCTAGTTTTTACCAGCCAATGCCACTTTAGGATAGTTTTAACCGCAGATGGTGCTCTAGGCTAATTTTTACCATTCAATGTCACTCTAGGCTAGTTTTTAGCACCAGATGGTGCTACAGGCTAGTTTTTTACCAGCCAATGCCACTTCAGGATAGTTTTAACAGCATATGGTGCTCTAGGCTAATTTTTACCATTCAATGTCACTCTAGGCTAGTTTTTAACACCAGATGGTGCTCTTAGCTAGTTTTAACAGTAGATGCCACTCTTAGCTAGTTTTGAACAGCAGATGCCACTCTTGGCTACATTTTAACAACAGATAGTTCTCTAGGCTAATTTTTCTAGTGTTTTTTAGGCCAACCCTGTTCCTGGAAGCACACCAACAGTTCATATTTTGGATGTCTCCCTTTTATGAACCAATCATTTTAGGTTTTTGAGTCTAGACACACACAAGACACTCATTCATTGCACATTGCACACACACATTGCACACACACAAGACACAGCATTCATTGCTGTACATCGCGTTTTTTTTTTTTTTGAAAGGTTAATGTCCTCAGAACAGCATCATGTAGAGCACATTTAGTCCATCAAGAAAATAGTGTTGATTTATGGGTGGTTATTCATTTGTTTACCTCACAGTTTTTTCCAGAGACCTAATGTTTACATTGTTTACTATGTCACTGACATGCGAAAAGGGCTTATTTGTAGTAAAATAAGACGATGTCATGGCTTACAGTGTTACAAATAAAATGAGACTACAAACTGAATGAGGAGTCAAAGTTATAATTACCAAAATCTAACCTAAGCAGTTGAGTGTTATCTATGCTATCTATGAGCCTCTTTTAGCAAGTGACTTACTTTCTAGTTTGACTGATGAGGAATTGAGCCAATGGGTGGACGATTCTTTTGATATATGGTGACGTTTATTCATCTGTTGGACATGTTGTTGTTTTACTGCTCTTTGCGCACAGTCACTGATTCAGTGCTGCTGCCAATCATTACTTGATGTGACGCACATGTCCTTCATGGCTTAATGCTAGCAGTTCAAGTTAAAACGAGGACGTTAGGGACTTTGGATATACTCCACAACTTCTGGTTGACATGGACTTTAAACAGCAAGCAAAGAACTCTTCTTGTAAAACATATTCCACTATAGTCTTTATTTACAACTTCATTTGTAGACACTAGAACTGTTCTCCCCCCCTGCAGCGATCCGCCACTGTGCTGTATTATCATGTATGAGTTTGTAGGCTGCAGGGTGAAGGCGATGGCCGCTGTTGTAGCGTCAGTGTAGCGGCTGCTATTGTGCTGGTACACAGGTACAGTAATTAAACTGTCTTACCGCCCAATCCCCTCTGCCTGCCAGCTGCTGATGTATTATAGAGACATTCAGCTAATCGATTAAAAGTGCTCAGACAGGGGAGATGTTTGACAGCCCTGCGCTAAGATGAAATTAGTGTGTATGTGTGTGTGAGAAAGCCCACGAGTGACCGCAGCCCTATGGGAGCACACACACACACACTGTATGTGCTGATACGCGTGTAATTAGGAGCGCCACGTTTCGACAAGATTTCCAAATGATCCCGAACGCATACGGAAAAAAAGGACATAGGGGTAAAAAAAAAAACAAGGAGGAATCCGGGGGGCGAGGAATGCAGCGGAGGAGGCTTTCCAACAAACTTGGCCTCCATCCAGCATGGCTGAAAATTACATGAAATTATTCAGCTGCCGGGGAATGTGAAATCGCACTAATTGGCTTTTGAAGTAGCCCGTGTGTGTGCGGCTGGAAAGGCCAAGGCTGGCCGCGGTTTGGCCCGCTCGGGAGCTCAATCGATTTCACAGCTGATATTTCTTCGAATCAACACTTATTTTACATTGCACGCGGGGGCTCCTTTTAAATGCAAATCTGGTGAAAACTGCACTTGTTGGTCCGAGCGCAAACAAGTCGAGAGGGTGTGCGCAAACATGGAAATCAGCTGAATTTTATTTACTTCAAAAGACCGGGCGCCGACCGCTCGCTTTCGAGAGCGAACCTGGTAAACATTTGCAGTTTGCCTTCTTCCAACTGTTCCGCCAAACAAATCTCTAAAAAATGCAATGTGTGTTTTATTAGCCGCCTGCGTCCCGGAGCAGAACATGGATTTTACAGTGGGTGAAAAAAAGAGGGCTTGTATGTATACTGGACCCCTGAGGATCAGTCTCAACAAACCTGTCTGCATTTCATCCACAAATCATGAGGAAAGAAATGGGTAGCCAGAGTGTATTTGATAACACTTTACTTGAAGCATTTAAGTATAATGCATAATGTAGCTATTCCTCATGTGTCAGGGAATAGGCATATATTTTAATACATAATATTGTAATACATACAAAATGTGCATATGTGTGTGTAGGCATATATATTTAAGCATAAGCCGGTGATCTTGATTTACACCCTTATTTTTGTATGTTATCAATAACTTTACTGTTTGTTTGCATTATTTTACAATACCACCTTTATTAAAACAACTTTATTATATGTCAAATAAATATTATTAGTTGCTGTACTGATCTGTTCAATATTAGGTGCTTAGAAAATGGTAGACTAAATAAATAAATAAACAATAATTAACAAATAAATAATTTAATTTGCACATTACACAGCACCATCAGAAAGAGCTTTATTGCCAGGTATGTTCACACATATGAGGAACTTGTTTTTGTGACATAGCTTCTACAGTGCAACAGAATTACCGAGACAGAATAAAAAAACAGATAAAAAAATAATTTATAAATAGAAGTAAGTAGTGACTGCAAATATACAAACTGACCTGGGGTGCATTTCCCAAAACCATCGTTAGCCAACTAAGGTTGCAAGTTTGATCGTTACAAACATAGTTTCCCAAATTAAATTCGCAAGCTGCGTCGCAAACTGAAGCACTCGCAGCTACACCTCTGGAGCTGTAGTTAGAAACATAGTTCCTGGCTGTGTTCTATTCCCACTTATCCCCCCTATGTCTTATTCATTTAGAACATTTTAACATTCAAAGTTGGAATGATTAAAATAAAAAAAGCATTAAGGTCATGACTCTTAGGTGTATTTTGCTTTCAAAGTATTTTTACAGTTCAGTTTTAACGACCTTCATGTTTACAATTGTGCTGTCTTGGCATTGGGCTTTGAAAACATTGATGTCATTTTGAACACAGCCTTATGGCGAAAGCTATAGGTGACCTATTATTTAAAAGCGGAATTTATGTTACGTCTCCAAAGCTTGTGAAAACAAAAAGCATACGTTAATTCTTTTAATTTATAGTAGGTTATTTGTTAAGTTTCTGTACTGTATATGACATGGGCCTGCTGGTTACTTTCTGCTGTGGTTTACAAATGTTAAATTGTAAAAGTAGACTTTTCTTAAAAAAATAAATAAATAAATAAATCCTACAAAATAATAATAATAATAATAATAATAATAATAATCATCATTAATATTATTAAAGTATATATTTTTTCATTTCTAATGCATACTAAATATTAAATCAAATTTCTTAATAAATTGCTTCATTATTTATTTATTTAAATAATTTATATATTATATGAGAAAAGCCGCTAAACGCCTATGACAGAAAAATCTGCTATTTCCTGAGAACCAATAAGGAGGCACAAATCAAATCATATGTTTCAATTTAACGACGCACCGATACGCCGGCTTGTATGAGGAGACTCTTTTATTTCTTTTTCGATTTCGATTTTAAAAGTCGGAGTTTGATGAACTGGATGAGCCTGTCTGACTATCAGTGAATGGCAAATGAAAACGCCCCTTACCTCAAAACTCTGAAAAAAGAAAACACAATGTGCAGTCGAAAGTGTAACATGCATTTATAATGTTTGTTTGCACAGCGACCCTACTTTGAATGAGTCCGATTTACTATACATTAAACTGAAACTCCGTTTCAAGAAAGACGAAGTTAGAATTCTGGTCTTTTATCCCACATGGATGCTATGAAGATAAACAAGAGACCAAGACCTTGAGTATGGTGAGAATGATACTTGAATTATCTGAGAGGCATCCCTTTTTGCCCAGTAGGCCTACTCCGTGTCTTATTTGCTAATTTAAGCAATTTTTTAAAAGATAAAAATAATGTATAAAACTGTACATTATTTATATTACTTCATAATACCTATACGTCTGATAAGCTTTTTATATTAATGGACAATGCACAGATATTTATGTTTCACAATGTTTTTACACTACATTATTTAAATCTACCAAGCTTAGTTTACAATGTTTGCAATGTTTACATTCCTCTACTTACATTAAATCTAAATCCCAAATATCAGAAATGATAACAGATTGTTAAGATTTGATTAATGTCAGTTTAAATGTTATCGATTAATGCACTTGACAGATTTCATTCATTCATTTTTCTTCTGCTTTTTCCCTGGTTTATCACAGTGGAATGAACCGCCACTTACTTGACTGATGTATTTTTAATTTCAGTTGGTTTCTATAATGTGTTTTATGTTTGGTAAAATAATTTCTAATAGCATGTTTAGTGATTTTTTTTAAACTAATTACACTGTCTTGTACCACTAGGTGGATTTAGAGGGTTTGCATAAAAAGCAGAAGTGAGTTTAGCTGGCTTTGATGCAAAGGAAAATCTATTTCGTTAAAAACCAAAGAATTGTGTAAAGTGACATTTGTGGAAAAAAGCTGTTTGATTTACTAGCTAATAACCTTATCATTACATATAAAATGAAACTTCTGAACCTTGTCAGAGGAGCGTAATAGAAAAGTCTTATTTACAAGAAAAGTCTGATGGATTTATAATTACTTATTACTTATATATTACAACAATAAATGATATAATAGAGTATAATATAATAGTAAAATAAAAATAAACAGTAAAAATTAATAAACAATATTATACTGCAATATTTATTTTTCGTCATTATAATATTACTTTTTTTGTATGTACTGTTGTCATTCTTGGAGTAAATTGTGACTTAAAATCTATCCATTAATGCACCCTTAGAAAATGTAATGCATTAAAACAAGACAAACTAAATTACTTAATTAAATAAAAAATAAAGAAACAATTATTTTTTTTATTATATAAAGTTGAAGTGAGAATTATTAGCCCCCCTGATTTATTAGTCCCCTGGTTATTTTTTCCCCCTTTTTCTGTTAGACTTAGAGAAGATGTCTTCAGCACATTTCTAATCATAATAGTTTTAATAGCAAATTTTTAATAACTGATTTATTTTATCTTTGCCATGATGACAGTAAATAATATTTTACCAGATATGTTTAAGACACTTCTATACAGCTTAAAGTGACATTAAACCGATTAACTAGGTTAATTAGGTTAATTAGGCAGGTTAGGGTAATTATGCAAGTTATTATATAATGATGGTTTGTTCTGTAGATTATCGAAATAAAAAATAGCTTAAATGGGCTAATAATTTTGACCTTAAAACGGCTTTTAAAAATTGAAAGTTGCTTTTATTCTAGCTGAAATAAAGCAATTAAGACTTTCTTCAAAAGAAAAAAAATATTATCAGACATACTGTGAAAATTTCCTTGCTCTGTTCATCATCATTTGGGTAATATTTATAAAGAAAAAAACATTCAAAGGGGGGCTAATAATTCTGAATTCAATTGTAACTTTCTTTTTTTTGTTTTCATTGTTGCCATTTTTGGCGTAGAATGTGACCAATGCATGTTTTTTTTAAAGATGTAAAGTCTAATATCACTGCTGTTGGGTGTAGAAAGTCACCTTTCTTTCTATAGTGCTTCATACAATACAAAGTTAAAAAAAGCTTCACAAATCAGATCTAAAAGACAAGTCAGAAATTCAGTGTTGCTTTAGTTCAGATCCGAACAATATCATTAAAATATTAACTCCTCGATGCCGGCTCCATCTGTTTAATTAAACATAGGCCTGTCAAGCTTTTGAACGTTTGACTAAAGCAATGTCGCGTTATCATCAGCTGTCTCGTATTGTACTGGAATCAGATGAAAGCTCAATAGTGTTTGAGTCATCATCAAATAATGTGGTAAAAGTGTGTACT
>NC_141037.1:10675000-10685000 GCF_052040795.2 Danio rerio
GGCGTGTCTCTGCCGTCTGAACACTGTATCGAGTAAAACAGTCTTCGAAGCTATCATGCATATTAATGAAGTTACACCTCATATACAATAGAGCGCGCTGATTGGTTTGAACCAAGTCTTTCTCATGAATTAATGCTGCACACTCAAGTGTGTCATGTTGTACATACAGCCAGTCTCCATGCTAGAATCTAATTGCCATGACACATAAATTAGTTTCAAACCAGAAGAACGAATTTGCTCGAAATAATGCAAAAACAACCCTATAGTCATAATAGTGCTTTTAGCACCGTAGGACACATACAGTTGAAGTTATTAGCCCCCTTTAAATTTTTTTTTTCTTTTTTTAAATATTTCCCAAATGATGTTTAACAGAGCAAGGAAATTTTCACAGTATGTCTGATAATATTTTTTCTTCTGGAGAAAGTCTTATTTGTTTTATTTCGGCTAGAATAAAAACAGTTTTTATTTTTTTTAACACCATTTTAGGGACAAAATAATTAGCCCCTTCAAGCTATTTCTTTTTTTTTTTGATTGTCTACAGAACAAACCATCATAATACAATAACTTGCCTAATTCCCCTAACCTGCCTAGTTAACCTAATTAACCAAGTTAAGCCATTAAATGTCACTTTAAGCTGTATAGAAGTGCCTTGAAAAATTTCTAATCAAATATTAGTTACTGTCATCATGACAAAGATAAAATAAATCAGTTATTAGAAATGAGTTATTAAAACTATTATGTTTAGAAATGTGTTGAAAGAATCTGCTTTCGGTTAAGCAGAGATTAGGGAAAAAATAAACAAGCAGTCTAATAATTCAGGGGGGCTAATAATTCTGACTTCAACTGTATATGACTGTCAACAACTTTAAAAATGTGTTTTGGGGTTTCGTGACCCTTTAAAGAAGGGGTTCTCAACCTTTTTCACTGCAGGGCCCACTTCTGTCTCCGATAATTTTTTGAAGGCCCACCTGTCTGACCCACCTGTCTGACATTTTCTCTAAAATATTTGTTTGAAATGCTCCTTTTTTTAAATGAAACCTTTTTTTATTTATTAACAAATGGCAGAAACACCATTGATCCTCCTGTATGGGCATGCACCCGTTATAAAACACTCATAGGGCATTAATTTGGACAGTGCAGATGTAATAAAGAGAGACTTTCACTTCACACAGTTTGAGAATGAACAGACTTACGTGTACTAGTTGCAGATGTGATCATGAGCCTGTTTTTGCGCCGAGTTCAAAGTAATCAATTTAAAAACAGGAGAAAGTGCATTACTTTGATAATTTTAATATAGCATATTTATAATAAGATCTAAAAACTATAGTATAATATTAAGAGATCTTGCGGCCAACCTGCAGGATCGCTGAGGCCCACTAGTGGGCCGTGGCCCATCGAATGAGAATCACTGCTTTACAGCTTGTGCTCATGCTTCATTTGTAGAAAATCACTGTATTTTTATATATCTTACCTTGATTATATTAAGCTAGCATGAAATTGACTATCATATTTCCTAGTTCCTCTGAAAGGCCCGCCCTCAAATGGCTCTGATTGGTCAGCTAACATAATCTGCTGTGATTCATGGATCAGCTCCACGTCACCAGGAAGTGTCACATGACTTTAAGCATGCGCTTTTTGAGCTGTGTAAACAGTCCATTCAGAGCAGCTGCAAGCTGTATTAGGTTGTGCTTGAACCTGACAGGAAATGAAGAGGACAGCTGAACCTCATGCCTGCTCTCCAAAAAAAAATCTGACTTTCACATAAATTTGGAATAAGCTTGTGTAAGTAATATGAAACTTTTACATATATTTTGCGAGTTGGTTATTTGAAATGTTCTTGGGAAAATATGGCGAAAAGTCCTGTAATAGTTTGATTGCCGTGTTTACTTCAATAATGCCACTAATATATGCATACTCCACGTCTTAATTACATTTCTGTTTAGTTCAGTTATGACTTAAGTCAGAATAAAGTAATCAGAAATCGCTGTTTTGAGTTTATATAGGCCAACAGTTCAAAATTCATGTTTAACTGGATAAACAGTTAGTAACACAAGTACATCTTATTGAACATTATTTATTTTCATCACCAATTATCACAGTGGAACAGTTTCTCAAGCAGTTTGGGATGCATTTTGGAAACAGGAGATGAGCCCCTGGTCTAATGCGCCACCTGGCTTGAGAAACCCATTTCTCAAAGACTTATTATTTGGGTAGCACACATATTCTGAATGCCTTCGGCAGAATTCATGAGCCATTTTAATCTAGATTAATCTAGATTAATTCCAAGATTAATCTAGATAAAAATAAAAAAAAAAAAGTAAAAAAAAAAAAAAAATATATATATATATATATATATATATATATATATATAGTATGCCCACCTATAAAAATAGTAATTTTTGTTGTACAATGTCACCAATATTGTCAAATTGATTTATTAGTTTTCACCGCTGTATCCCTTCTAGACTTTACTATAAATCACCAGCATTTTCATTAGATTAGCACAGATTAGCTCAACTCGGTTACTGGTTTGTATGAAAACAAAAAATTGTTCACAAGTAGTCATTCTGCTGTCTCATAGAGAAGTCTGTGCTGCTTCCAGCGTTCCTCTATTTTCCCTCATCGTCCTCTTTAGCACATGATAAAACACTCGGCGTCTGCTTCGGACCAATCCCGTCTGCAGCAGAGCAGTTAAACTGTTTTACTGCCGCCACCTTCAAAGCTTCACAGTCCTCAGTATCCCGCCGTAATGCTAGATTAATTTCAGGTTTGCTAATGCAATCCCGGACAAAATACTTGAAGCAGGTTTTAAAGGGGTGTTTGTTGCTGATGGCGGATGGCTGTGAAAGAAGCAATCGCTGCACAAAAGCAATCAGGCCGTCGAGGAGGACAAAGCCAGCGCCGCGTTCCAGAGGAAGCGCCACAACATGTGAAATTGACCTGTTCCCTCACCTAATTCTCTGCCAAGGGCAAGTGTTTGAGGAGGAGCGCGCACACACAAACATAGAGGACGCTAGAAGAGATCCATTACACTGTCTTCTGCTGGAGAGATCTTAAAAAACGTAGTGGAGAGGAGGCAGATAAGAGGAACGGCAGATAAGACCTGCTGCTTATGGCTTTACCTGCCGTTTTGTGATAGCAGGCACATCTTCTGCTTTGCATTTGCGGTTAAAAACAAAACTAAAAAACAATTGGGTTGTATAGACTGTCGGTATGCTTACATGGACATCAAATTTTTATGATATTAAGACGATTAAGACAATACTTCGGTTAATTTAGAGTGATTTTTGATCAAACTAAGCTAAAGTAAACTTATCAAATTAAAGTCACCATGAAAGTTAGCTCTTGTGTACAGTTCAGATTGACTACCCTTTCGTTATGTTGGGGGCTGATTTTGCCCCATTGACTTGCGTTTTAATGATGTCTTTTGATTGCAAAGCCATGGCAGCATAACATATTTATATTTTATATAATAACATATTTATATTTTATCATATGTATCTTTATACAGTGCATCTGGAAAGTATTCATATACGCTTCACTTTTCCCACTTTTTTATTATTATTTTTTATAGCCTTATTTTAAAATGGATTACATTTATTTATTTTCTCAACATTCTACACACAATACCCCATAATGACAATGTCAAAAAATATTTTCTGAAATTTTTGCAAATTTATTAAAAATAAAAAAGCTAAAAAAACACATGTACAGAAGTATTGACAGCCTTTGCTGTGAAGCTCTAAATTAAGCTCGGGTACATTCTGTTTCCATTGAAATGTTTCAGCAGCTTAACTGGAGTTCACCTGTGGTAAATTAAGTTGATTGAACATGATTTGAAAAGGCATACACTTGTCTATATAGGGTCCCAGGGTTGACAGTGCATGTCAAAGCACAAACCAAGCATGAAGACAAAGGAACTGTCTGTAGATCTCCGAGACAGAATTGTCTCGAGGCACAAGGCTGGGGAAGGTTACAGAAAAAAATCTGCTGCTCTGAAAGTTCCATTGAGCACAGTGGCTCCATCAATCGTAAGTGGAAGATGTTTGGAACCACCAGAACTCTTCCTAGAGCTTGTGGCCAACCTGCTTCAGAGTGCTCTTGACCTCAGACTGGGGTGACGGTTCATCTTCCAGAAGGACAATGACCCAAAGCACACTGCTAAAAGATCAATGGAGTGGCTTCACAAAAACTCTGTGAATGTCCTTGAGTGGCCCAGCTAGAGCCCAGACCTAAATCCTATTGAACCTCTTTGGAGCGATCTGAAAATGGCTGTACACTGTCGCTTCCCATGCCTCGTGATAGAGCTTGAGAGGTACTGCAAAGAGGAATGGGCAAAAAACAAAACAATATTAAGACAGGTGTGCCAAGCTTGTGGCATCATATTTAAAAAGATTTGTAGGTAACTATCCTAGCTGCTGAATTCTGAATTAAGTGTAGTCTATGAAGTTTTTTATCAGGAATGCCAGAAAGGAGAGAATTACAGTAATCAATCTGTGATCTAACCAAAGCGTGAAAAAGTACTTCAGTACTTTGTTGAGTGAAGGGTGAAGTTATGCCATGTTATGAAATAAAAAAAGGCAGAATGTGAGAAATTGCTAACATGAGAACCAAATGAAAGCATGCCACCCAGTATAACCCCAAGACTTTTCACATGGGTTGAGAAATTGACTGGGGAGTTATTAACAAACAGGGTAAAAGATTGAGCTTTGGATTTCGAGCCAACCAGAAGGGCTTCAGTTTTAATGGCATTTAACTTTAAGAAATTATTAGTCATCCATATAATAATCTCATGTAAACATTTAGCATCGCCAGAAGGGCGGTGAGATGTAGGTTTTGTGGAGATATAAACTTGGGTATCATCTGCATAAAAATGAAAATGTATGCCAAACAACAAAATATATGACCTAGAGGTAAGACATAAATAATAAATAAAAGTGGCCCCAATACTGACCATTGGGGAACACCATGAAGGACTGAAACAGGATCTGAGTGTCTATTCTTTATCTGCACAAACAGTTTTCTGTCACTTAAATAAGAAGAGAACCATCGAAGTGCATTATCAGCTAGGCTATTCCTATAGAAGCCAGTTGTTCCAATAATAGTGAATGACTAATAGTATCAAATTCTGCAGTAATATCTAAAAGAATAAGTATAGACAGATAAGCAAAATCAGCAGCTAAGAGAAGATCATTTACAACCTTAGTGAGGGCTGTTTCTGTGCTGTGTTTGGGGCGAAACCATAATAACTTGCAGCTTTAATTTATCTTTTCACTAAAACATCTAAAACAGGAACATGGCAGGAATATTCTAAAAACGACCTATGTCATATTATTGTCTTATTCAGAATAAGGTAAAAATTAGATGGCTGACATCCACGTACAGTACTCATTGAGAAACATTTCCTGCAATATTAATATTAGTGTTGTATTGATGTGTGTTGAGTGTTATGTTTTTGAGTGTGGGGTTATATTGCTGAAGTTGTGAACAGTTGTGAACCACAGGCTATCACACATGGGTTAGATAATAGAGCTGAAGGGAATGCTTTACAAAGGCTCTCAGATAATGCGGTGAACAAATAGGCCTGATAGCAGATCTTAATTAAATCATGATGATGCTCGATAGTACGGTTTGGTCAAATCTTTCTCTGGATTGGAACTGAAGTAGAACTTTGCTGGTTGGTTTTCTGTAGCAAGTAAAAAATATAATATAGAGGAAGTTTTCTCCCCTTTGTTGTTATTTTATATAGATAAAAAAAAACTGAAACATGGTATTATACAGCTTGTAATCACGTATTTAAATGTGATTTATATACTCTATAATATCCTTTTTTGATTTTCAATGTTCATAATTCATCTATTTTCATGAAATATTAAATTTTAAATCCGGTGTCCCCTGCAGTCCAAAGACATGTGCTATAGTTGAATTGGGTGAGCTAAATTGCTTCTAGTGTATGTGTTTATGTCCTGGTCCTCAATTGGGGGTTGAGCGTTGGGCTCACAACACACCTCATAAAAACTGGATGTCATGAAACCACAATATGGTGCGACTATATCAACTTTGATATAAATGGCCCTAAGTAATAAATATTTATTGTAATACTTAATATACTTAATATATCATCAATTAAATTGAATAAAAAACATATGTCCATATTTGATTTATAATTAATATAGTATTTTATAATAATAATAAAAAATTATTAATTTAATTAAAATATCTTATATTATATAATTAATATTATTATTAATATTATTTAACTGTAACATTTGTGACTTTTATATTTATAAAAATGTATATATATTTATATATATTAATACATTAATTAATACATAAAAAATAAATATCAAATAGTGTTGTATATTTAATTTTTTTATCAAAATAATATCAAAATATCAAAAAAAAATTTAATAAATGTATATATTTTCATATATATTTAAATATGACAATACATAAAAAAATAGCTTAAAGGGGCTAATAATTCTGTCCTAAAAATGTTTTTTTAAAAATTAAAAACTGCTTTTTTTTGCCAAAATACAACAGATACGACTCACTCTTGAAAAGGAAAAGTATTATCAGACATACTGTGAAAATGCCCTTGCTCTGTGAAACATTGCTTGGAAAATATAAAAAAAAAATTAAAAAAGAAAAAATCAAAAGGGGGTTCTGGCTTCAACTGTACAGTGTGTGTATATATATATATATATATATATATATATATATATATATATATATATATATATATATATATATATATATATATATATATATATATATATATATATATATATATGCCCAAAGTTTCTTGTATAAAGTGCCACAAAACAAATATAATTGAGAGCTGTGGGCTGAAGGTAAGTACGGTATACCAAACTATATTACGTTAAAGTTGTTATGGGTAGTTTCCTAATTTATTTCATAATATTTTAAAATAGATAGAAATCATTACTTTAAATCATAATAACAAATGCAGGATAACTTTTTACATGATAACTTTGCAATAAAACAGAAACAATTACATTTATAAGACAGTGGAGTTCAATGCTGAATACACTAGTCCAGCAGAATCTGCCTTTGACTTGATTTGCTCTCCAAAGTTACTGTTGTCAGGTGACGTATGCATATTTAAACAAAATCTAATTAATTTATACCATTTAATCGAGACATTAAATTTCAGTTAGCTTTTAACAATAAAACAAACAAATAGTCACAATAAAGTTGAATTGACAATCTCAAAACTATCCCCATCGTTCTCCCTTTCTTTTTACATGGGATGGTGGGCCAAATCAAAAGTTACCATGGGCCATATTTGTCCCACGGCCCTAGTTTGGGCATCACTGAAGTAGTCTAAGCAGTTTGTGCATAGGGTAAAATCCTTGATCTCAACCCCCAACATCTTTAATATTTTTTTGACCCAGAGCTGTTATGATCTTGCTCATGTCCAACTCTATCTCCACGCTGACCTCTACGTAATGAAGTAGTTGTCGCGTACTAAATCAACGCAGAGTATTTAACACAACCAGGAAACTAATTCCTCATTTAACTCAACATTTGCAACGAGACTTGTACCCTAATGGCTAGTAATGGCTAGTAATTAATTCTTACCACCTCCCTCTCTTCCTCTCTCTTTCTCCCTTAATATTCCCTTCCCCCTGCTTTTTTTTCTTCACATCGGGCTCTGAAGATACTTCCACTTTTCCGATGC
The DNA here is from genome assembly GCF_052040795.2 of Danio rerio. Lineage (NCBI taxonomy): Eukaryota > Metazoa > Chordata > Actinopteri > Cypriniformes > Danionidae > Danio > Danio rerio. The sequence goes on from NC_141037.1 coordinate 10,682,706, forward strand.
TTTATCTAATGCATAATGTTCATTTCAGACCTCTAATTAGGTTTAAATGAAAATTGGCTCGGCAGAAAGATGGATAGCTGGGAAAGCATCAAACCACCCAGCATGTCCTGGAGTTGTGAGGCTGAAAATGCAATTTGGTGAAGCAGTGCTGCGAGGAGCGCAGAGTTCATTAATTTTTACGCGCAGGTACTTTCCCAGAGGTGCACCTGAGTCTACCTGGACATGAGCACAAATACCTGCTCTTTTGTCTGCCGCTCGCTTTTATTGCTGCTCTTTTGCTCTGCTGCTGCTTCCACAGGTACAGACACTGTCTATACACACACACACACCAGCTGCGTTTCCATTACCCTTCAAATTATGCACATTGAAATTGCAGATTGAGAATAAGCCTAATGAAAATGCATCAATTATGCTTGAACTCTCATGTATTGTCATCATTTTTATGCTAGCATGAGGTGGCTAATCAGGCACTTCACGTTTTTTCACTGTTCGGGTATTAATTCATTTTCACAGCAATGGTGTTTTGCAGCCTGAAAATGTAATCAATATATAAATCAGTCAATCAACCTACTGACCAATCAATCAATCAATCAATCAATCAATCAATCAATCAATCAATCAATCAATCAATCAATCAATCAATCAATCAATCAATCAATCAATCAATCAATCAATCAATCAATCAATCAATGAGCCAATTAATCTACCACCCCAACAATCAATCAATCAATCAATCAACCAACAATTCTACCAATCAGTCAGTCAATCAATCAATTAATGTCAAATAATCAAGCATCAACTTTACCAACCAATTAATCAATCAAAAAACAACAACTCTACAAACAAATCAACCAACCAACCAACATCCAATCAATCAATTAGCCAATCAACCTACAACTCTACCAGCCATTCAATCAATTAATTAATAAACAACTCTACCTACTAATCAACAAAACAACCAACAACTCTACCAACCAACCACCCACTTAATCAATCAATCAATCAATCAATCAATCAATCAATCAATCAATCAATCAATCAATCAATCAATCAATCAATCAATCAATCAATCAATCAATCAATCAACAACTCAATCAAGCAATCAATCAGTCAGTCAGTCAGTAAATCAATCAATCAATCAATCAGCCAATTAACAGCAATTAAAGCAACAGCTCTACCAACCAACTAATCAATCTGTACCAACCAAGCAAGCAATCAATCAGCCAACAACTCTATCAACCAACCAATCAATCAAACAAACAACAACTCTACCAACCAATCAATCAATCAATCAATCAATCAATCAATCAATCAATCAATCAATCAATCAAGCATCCAATCAATTAGCCAATCAACCAACAACTCTACCAACCAATCAATCAATTAATAAACAACTCTACCAACCAACCAATCAGCAAACCAACCAACAAATTTACCAATCAACCAATCAATCAATTAACCAACCGACCAACCAATCAATCAATTAATCAATCAATCAATTGACTTTCATTTATATAGCAATATACTACAACCAAAGTTGACCAAAGTGCTTTACTAAACTTGTATAACTTTTGTACACAACAAAAATAAACAATTTGTTCCATAGACAATACAAGATTACCAATAAAACAAAATAAAACATTAAAACTATGAATTCAGGGTAACTTTGTGGTTCTTAGCAATAACAAATTTATTTATTCATTCATTTTCTTGTCGGCTCAGTCCCTTAATCCGGGGTCACCACAGCGGAATGAACCGCCAACTTATCCAGCAAGTTTTTTACACAGCGGATGCCTTTTCAGCCGCAATCCATCTCTGGGAAACATCCACATACACATTCACTCATACACTACTGACAATTTAGCTTACCCAATTCACCTGTACCGCATGTCTTTGGACTGTGGGGGAAACTGGAGCACCCAGAGGAAACCCACGCGAATGCAGGGAGAACATGCAAACTCCACACAGAAACGCCAACTGAGCCGAGGATCGACCCAGCGACCTTCTTGCTGTGAGGCGACAGCACTACCTACTGCTCCACTTCTTCGCCCCAATAACAAATTTAACAAATATAAAATATAAAACAAACAAAAAACAAGTATAAAACCGGCACGCACAACACAGCATTTTTAGGCTGCGTCCCAAAAATCATTGTCATTATTACATTGTCATTGTTTCTTTTTTATTGTAATTTCTCTGAGAATGCGCTTGTCATATATTTTGTCAACGCTTTTATGTTACCATGAAGGTTTTTCAGGATTGTCACGTTCACGTGATAAACACCCATACAGTTCA
>NC_141037.1:10690000-10702500 GCF_052040795.2 Danio rerio
ATGTTGCTCTGTACAATGGCATAGCATAGTATATATTTAAACACTCACTTAAAGTTTGGTGTTAGTGTAAAGTACATACTTAAAGGGCAGAAGAGATGTTTTTAATTCCAACCCAAAATGATATATGTGCATATGCAGTATACTGTACATGAGCTAAAACTAAGATTTTTTATATTTTTTTTACCACCCATGAGACTATACATGCTCTATTTTAACGATCTGTTTGCAAAGGCTAAAGCGCATGGCTCAAAAGCTATAAGGGCATGTCCAAATCTACTTTTCCTATTTTAAGGATGAAAAAATATGGTCTGCACCCCGGTGCATGGTCTAACAGAGATGTGTTTATTCTCTTTATGAGTTATGGGTGTGTTTTGAGCACAAATCTCCCATTCCCTTTAAGAGTCAGTTGCGTTGCACCATGGAGCATTTGCTATTTACATGGCGGACTTTGTAAGTGGAAAAACTGAATGCTTCACTAGAGAGAAAATGAGCAAGTATAAAGAATGAGCCTTCTCCATTCTGCCTCTTTACTTTACTCTTTACTTTACTCCTTTACTTTTGTGGATAAGGAAACGGTGTTGTAGGCACTCCACTCAAGACATCCATTAGCCTACATATTTATTTTGTTTGTTAAGAGCAACGATTTGTTTTAAAACTATTTCTAAATTCAATTCTAATTTCCAGCAAGCGAATAAATGAACAATAATAATGAAGTGTGATAAAAACTGAGTTATGTTCAAACACACATCCTATTCTTATGCCCCATATGGTGATGCATAAAACCCGACAGGTGGACAAATCTAAACTTGTTTTTATTGAAAAAAAAACATAAACATGCATATAATAAATAATGCTGCTAATAATAATATCATACAAGTGCAAAATGTCATGAATAAACAAAAAAAAAAAGCCCCCCGAGGTGAAGAAGGCATGGAGGTGGGGGTTTTTGTATTTATGTGAAAAAATATATTAATTTTCATAATGTTTGAATCCTTTTTTAGTTTGTAAAAATATTTGTGTATTGCTGTACATTCTGTGTGTATTAAGCAATGTGTTATAAGCGCACAACTAACATGCTCTGTGCTGGACTTTAGACCAGCTTTCAGTTGGTCAGTGGCACAGTTCAGTACTTCAAAATAGCAATGTGCCAACAATGCGCCTTAACACCCCTCCTTTCTAGACCCAGCACACTCATGAGTCCACAAAGTGGCACATGTGGATTCGCTATTTAAATAGCGTGGCGCAAAATGTGAAAATTACTGTTGCCCTGATCTGAAAATAAAAACAAATCGTGACAAACATGTCTTGCGCCTTATTGTGCCGGTTGTGTGATGGGGTCCTATATGTTATTTACATATATTGTTAAAAATTATATATATATATATATATATATATATATATATATATATATATATATATATATATATATATATATATATATATATATATATATATATATATATATATATATATATAACATACTATTACATGTATAGTACAGACAAAAAGTTTGGACACACCTTCTCATTCAAGGAGTTTTCTTTTCATGATTATGAAAATTGTAGATTCACACTGAGGGCATCAAAACTATGAATTATCACATGTGGAATTATATACATAACAAAAAGTGTGAAACAACTGAAAATATGTCATATTCTAGGTTCTTCAAAGTAGCCACCTTTTGCTTAGATTACAGCACACTCTTGGCATTGTCTTCATGAGCTTTAAAAGGTATATACGTACATATGTATATATATATATATATATATATATATATATATATATATATATATATATATATATATATATATATATATATATATATATATATATATACACATACGTACACACACATAAATACATATACAGTATATATATATAGTGACGGTGACGCTATGTATAGTGTCGGGACACTATACTGCTCAGTAAGCACTGTCTTTTGGATGAGACAATAAGGCCCCGACTTGTTAAAACGCCCAGGATGTCCTTAAAAAAGAGCAGGGGTTTAACTCTGGCATCATGGCCAAATTTGCCCTCTGACCTCTGTCCATCATGACCTCCTAACCATCCCCATATCATAATTGGCCTCATCAGGAATTATTATTATGATTATTAAATCTCATTTGTGTATTTATTTTCTCAGTGGTGGCACATTCACACAGAATTATCTCAACCGTCTTTGTCTTAAGCATTTTGGGTGTGTTGTCAAGTTAAGTCAAAGGCATCAGTAGAGGACAAACATGGCGCTCTTGTTGTGATATGTGTGAGAGACTGTGTGTGGCAGGCTGGTTTTAGTGTCTTTTAGATGCATGTAATACTTCAATCGTGAGCTGTGAGAGGAAAGTGTCTGGAAAACACAGACTTCATGGTACATAGAGTGGCCTTGATGTTCCTTTAGCCCCTCACAGAACACACCTCAACCATGACATCCACACAAATACAAAAAAAAAAACCTAGAGAAAACTAAAGAAGTCTGATCATTCAAGTTGGTTCAAGTTGTGTTTTTTTCTGTTGATGTTGTTTTAATGTCTTAATATTGTATTCTGTTTGACTGGATCATCCATGCTGAGATTTTTCTCCCTCGGCCTCATCAGCGTGTGAATTATTAAACAGTGTAAGCAAAGTTAATAGTCAAATGCTGACCAAGTGCTTAAGGATTCTGAGGCTTCTTCAGCAAACCTTAATCCTCCAATCAGAATGCTGGGTTTTGCTAGTAAAGCATCTAAGTTTCAAGCCATGGGAATGATGTCCAGTTTCCGCTGGTTTGTTAGGTTTATCAAAAGGAGCAAATTATGCGACGAAAACAAGTAGTTTTTGTGTGTCCATTTATATTCAAATGAGCTATCATGTTTTAGGAGAGGGCGGAGTCTTCACAAGCTATTCTGGCTATTCTCATAAATACCTCACAGATCATTTATTATAGCTTGTCAAATTTGTCCTTTTGCATGTGACGAAAACGGATCCCTTTAAATTCAAATGAGCTGTCGTTTTTCAGAAGAGGGCCGAGTCTTCACAAGCTATTGGTCTCATAATACCTCACAGATAATTTATAATAGCTTGTTAAATCTGTCGTTTTGGATGCGACAAATATAAAGTTTTGTGTATTGTTTTTGTGTGTCCCTTTAAATGCAAGGGAGCTGCTGCTTGGTTTAAACGAATAGTTGTCATTTATTAATTTCATTCATTTTCTTGTCGGCTTAGTACCTTTATTAATCCGGGGTCGCCACAGTGGAATGAACCACCAACATATCCAGCAAGTTTTTACGCAGCGGATGTCCTTCCAGCCACAACCCATCTCTGGGAAACACACACACACACACACACACACACTCATACACTATGGACAATTTAGTCTACCCAATTCACCTGTACCGCATGTCTTTGGACTGTGGGGGAAACCGGAGCACCTGGAGGAAACCCACGCGAAGGCAGGGAGAACATTCAAACTCCACACAGAAACGCCAACTGAGCCGAGGTTCGAACCAGCGACCTTGTTGTGAGGCGACAGCACTACCTACTGCGCCACTGCCTCGCCACGAATAGTTGTGTCCTTTTAAATTCAAATGAGCTTTCACTTTTGAAAGGAGGGCGTAGTCTTTACAAGCTATTCTGAAACAGCTTCAAAAACAACTACAAAAGTAAATATATTAATAATAATAAAGATAATAATAATAACAAAGATATGTACAGATGTACAGAATTTTCATCTGCCGAAAATTATCCACTAAAAAATACATTTTTGGTTTTTAGCCGAAAGAGAAAAGCTAAAAAAAGATATTAGCTAAAAAAAATGTATGCTGCATCACAATGTCCAGCAGTGTTTAGAGCGCTGGTTTTACTCTCCCTCCAGCTGTAATCACTGCACAATATAAAAATCTTTCACACTAGATGCAGAAAGAGCTGTATTATGAAACCCATTCATTTTAATGGATTGCATTGTGCAATGTTTGTTGCTACACCGACCAAACTGCTGACTAGCTTGCATTCAAAGTAGCTTAATTTTCCACTCATCTGAATAAAAAAAAAGAGTTATGAAATGAAAAGAAGCAATTTCAGCATTACAGATGTGTCATTTGCAGTAAAAACTCAAAACTCTAATTCACAGAGAAGGTATATGTTAACATTATATTAAGGCATCTGTTATATTTTTCTAAACAACTAACCAAAGAGTTATGGTATCAGAAATATATCAAAATGCTAAAAAAAAAAAAAAAAAAGCATTTATATTTATAAATGTATATAATTTTTATATACCATTGAATTCAGAATTATTAGCCCCCTTTTGATTTTTTTTTTTTTTAATATTTCCCAAATTATTTTTAACAGAGCAAGGAAATTTTCACAGTATGTCTGATAATATTTTTTTCTTCTGGAGAAAGTTTTTTTAAAACCATTTTAATTTTTTAAAAACCATTTTTGGGACAAAATTATTAGCCCCTTTAAGCTATTTTTTTTTTCAATAGTCTACAGAACAAACCATTATTATACAATAACTTGCCTAATTACCCTAACCTGCCTAGTTCACCTTATTAACCTAGTTAAACCTTTAAATGTCACTTTAAGTTGTATAGAAGGGTCTTGAAAAATATCAATTAAAATATTATTTACCGTCATCATGTCAAAGATAAAACAAATCCGTTATTAGAAAAAAGTTTTTAAAACTATTATGCTTAGAAATGTGCTGAAACAATCTCCCCTTCATTAAACAGAAATTGGTGAAAAAAATAAACAGGGGCGCTAATAATTCAGGGGGGCTAAAAATTCTGACTTCAACTGTATATATAGACGTAACTGAGTTTACATTATACAACACACTCTTTAGAAATTCTGTGAAATAAACTCCACAACCCAAAAGAAGCAATGCTAATCAAAAGGATAAGAGTTGCTCTCTATAAAAAAATATTGATTTTATTTGATTTTATTTGAGATTTTTTCATCTATGAAGAAAAAGCTTTATTATAGATGTGACTGATGGGAAATAGGCACTTGTGTGATTTTGGTCAATCGAATATAATTGTTTGCAAACAAGTATTCATGAGTATTCTCACAGTACTGTAAAATACAAGCCTGCATTAAAAATGTAGAAAGGATTTTGCTATTTTGGTGAATTTTTTGGCTAAAATTTGCGTGGAATTGCTCAAAGACTCATTGATGAAACTGGGATTTTCATAGCATTTCGAAAAAACAATCTCCATCCACTCTATTGTCTAAAGGTTATTGCCCACTTAATGCAAAACAATTTATCCGCAATTTTTGCACGTTAAAAAAAATATTTCGACCTCGTGTTATGTCAATCATATTGACACACGGTCTTAACTTTCGTCCATCATAAAAAATTTTTTTTTAAAAATTCAAACCAAATTATTAGTTAGTGCTATTCCAAAAAAATGCTTTTCAGAGCCACCATACAAACGAAGAACTAAATACGGAATGCCATCATATCAGCTACAGATAACCTTAAAACAAACATAATCCATAACAGTTGAGAACCTCTATATGCTGGATTCAGTAACTGGTGCACCTCTGCCCTTCTGCTGTGTGGTGTGAGTATTCATACATTTGACAAACTGCTCAAAAACATTATAATACAAAGCATGATCCGCTTTTGGTTTATTGTTTTGACATTTCAACGCGGTCACCATCTATTATAATCTCTATAGGTACTGCCAGTCTCTGTTTTAGGATTTGTTTACATACATGAAGTGGGCTATCACAAGCAATGTATAAAAATTTCACTGATTTCCTGAAATAAAGTTTGCATTTTGGGATAATCCAGTGCAGCTCTTTGATAATGAACTCTCCTTCCTCTCTATACAGTATTGGATAAACACAAAAGCCCCTTTCACACATACAGACCTTTCCGGAAAATTGCCGGCAATTTTCCGGAAAGGTTGTATGTGTGAACAGGTGCTTTTTGAAAATACCGGTAAATTTGTTCTGGCTATTTTCCGGAAAGAGAAGTTGTAACATTACCGGCAATTTGCCGGAATGCTGCGCTGTGTGAATGCAGAAGCAAGATTCCCAGAAAGAGCGCGCGCACGTCTAGAACGTGCTGACGTGAGACGTCTGCTTTAGCCAATCACAACAGTCAGACGCATTTACGTCCGCGCGGTTTGTGAGAATAAAAGCCTTTGAATATTTTTCCAGACACATTTAGCTGCTAGAAGTTAGTCAGATCACGTTTATATGTTCTTCTTAATGCCAACTGTGTAAATAATCATCGATGAGATGCTTATGATAAGCCGTTGTTTGTTTACCTTCAAGCTTTGCGTGTGCCTGTAAAACAGCCTGTAAGCGCCTGCACACATATTATGAACATCTCGACATGCGAAAGTGATCCTGCGAAAGTTGTTCACAATATTGATCATCCACTGAGTTTTTAATTTAGTCAAATGTTTACAAATACAAGCGCAGCCGTTTAAAGCTCATTTGTGGTGAATGATGTCAGAATTTACCGGTATTTTGGAATGGATGTGTGAATGCTCTTTTCCGGAAATTTTCCGTAACGTCCCCGCCTGTGTGAACAGCGCTTTTTTGAATATACCGGTAAAGTCGTTCCGGAAATTTTCCAGATATTTACCGGTATCACTGTGTGAAAGGGGCTAATATTTAGCCTATTCCTCTTTCTTTTTGTACTTTGGAGAAGAAAGGAGAACAGAGTATCACTGCTTGAATTGACTCTGAAACATTTTGGGTTTTTTTCACAATCGATTAATTAATATGCATCGGACTCAGTCTGCAAGGTTTGTTTATGTGACAAGTTTTTCGCATATGAATACGTATGATTAAAAAAATTCTGACTTCAGTGTGCAAAGACCCTAACTCCTTTCTTGACTTTCTACTTCTTCTACACTTTCGTTCTTCTGTTAAACACAAACATAGATATTTTGAAGAAAGGCGAAAACCGATAGCCATTGACTTCCGTAGCATTTGTTTTTTCAACTATCGAAGTCACTTATACAGGTTTGAAACAACTTGAGGATGAGTAAAAAATAAGTAAATTTGTTTAAGCATAGATGAAGTCATATTTTGATGATAGGTCTCCTTTAAGAGAAGCTTCTGCTGGGCTTTAGTAATGGATTGTTTATCTGAACGGCTGCACTCGAGGGCAGTCCACCTTGTGCTTTAATGCGGTTTGCCATAATGAATGCATTTCCAAATTAGATGAGGCTTTTTTCCCCTCCATTATTTTCTTTTGCTCATCCCGTGGTATTGATTGGGTTGCGGTGCCCACTGAACTTGACCTTGCTCGGGCTGGTCAATGTCAATATCTCGTCCTCCGTTCCTCGTCAGGGCAAGCTATTGATAGCTGCATTTAGCAAGCAGGACTCTTCGGGTCTAAAGATCCATATGCATTTCGGAGGTGTCGGAATAATGCAGCCGCTTGTGAGAATGAGAGAATAGCACAGCATCCTTGAGTTAAAGTTAACGTGATACCAAAATGACCCGATGTACCATTCTGTAGTGCTGGAGAAAACAAGTCAATATGGAATCAGTTGGATTGAGATTTGTGTTTTAAGGGACAATTCCTCCAATTTCAATAAGCACAAGTAGTATTTTGATACTTAAATTAATTTATAAGGCATGGGTATTATTTTATCTTGCTTGTATGTGTTTTTGACTCTCACCATGCTGGTATCCTTGCACTTGTATTATTATGAATCCCGAGGACTGCTAATCTATATAGCTAAAATGTAAATTTCTCCTGAATAAAAGTTCATGATTTTAGCAGGTGTGTAAATGAACTAGCAGTTTAAATTACAGTTTGTTCTAAATAATTAAATTAATAAACAAACTAAGCAATAAATAAATAAATAAATGTTTAGTTTTCCATATAAAACAAGTCTTTGTCTTGGACAAGTCATTAATGAAAAAAAAAGTAATTAAATAAAAATAATAAATAAACAAACAAACAAATAAATGTTTTGTTTTCCATAATAAACAGTCTTGGTCTTGGATAAGTCAATGATAAGAAATAATGAACAAACAAAAAACAAACAAACAAACAAACAAACAGACTGACTGACTGACTGACTGATTGATTGATTGATTGATTGATTGATTGATTGATTTACTGATTGATTGATTGATTGATTGATTGATTTTTTTCCATATAAAACAGTCTTGGTCTTGGATAAGTCAATAAAGAGAACATGAAAAACAAACAAACAAACAAACAAGCAAAAAATAAATAAATAAATAAATAAATAAATAAATAAATAAATAAATAAATAAATAAATAAATAAATAAATAAATAAATAAATAAATAACTTTTTGTTTTACATATAAAACAGTCTTGGTCTTGGATAAGTCAATTATGAGAATTAACAAACAAACAAACAAATAAACAAATATATAAATAAGGTGACGCAGTGGCCCAGTAGGTTGTGCTGTCGCCTCACAGCCAGAAGGTCGCTAGATTGCTGGTTTGAACCTCGGCTCGACTCGGCTCGGCTGGGTCAGTTGGCGTTTCTGTGTGGAGTTTGCATGTTTTTCCTGTGTTTGCGTGGGTTTCCTCCGGGTGCTCCAGTTTCCCCCACAGTCCAAAGACATGCGGTACAGGTGAATTGGGTAAGCTAAATTGTCCGTAGTGTATGAGTGTATGGATGTTTCACAGAGATAGGTTGCAGCTGGAAGGGCATCCGCTGCGTAAAAACGTGCTGTACAAATTGGCGGTTCATTCTGCTGTGGTGACCCTAGATTAATAAAGGGACTAAGCCTTGGACTTGGATAAATCAATAATCAGAAGCGACATTAATTTTCATATTTTATTTATTTTGTGTCACATTAAAAAGATATTTACACTCATGCAGTCCTCAAATGTTTAAAAAAAACTGATGTGCTTCTCAGGCCAGTTCTTAAAACTGTCCCAACATATTTTTAATATTGCATGTGTAAAAATAGTCATTTTTTTTATTTATTTAAAATTCATAAAAATGTAAAGTTTGTCAAGAAAGAATGTAGGATTTTATGCTTAAATTAAATTGGTCTGAAATTGTGTTGTTCTGATGGGTTTCAGTTGTTGTCCTAAAGTGTAATTATCTTTTGTGTAAAATAGGTTTTAAAAGCAAATGAGAGTGCAATATTAACTGCTCAATAAACATGCTCATTTTGAAAATAAAGAAAAGAAAAATTTAGCAAAAGGAGGGCCATTTATGATGAGAACAAAATTGCACAAATTAATGCAATATAATAAACTTTGATTGTCAAAAGTTCAAAACAATCTGGTCTAGACTGTATAAATAGACTACTTTAAAACTGTTTAATTCATTTAAATGTTTGTTATTGTGTATCATTATTATTTAAAAATTAGAATATAGAAAACAATTGAAAAATTGTAAAAATTATTTAAATCAAGCAACATCTTAGAATGTACTCAATTTGAAGACTCTGCGTATATGCATATATCTAGTTAATTGGATTCATTTGAGTAATCAGCCTGTCATGTAGTTAATTTAATTAATATTTTTAATTGATTGACAGCCTTAATTAGTTTCTCCACCTAGGTGGCCTTGATTGCGCTAGAAAAAAAAAAGTTTTATAGGCGGACAAAGTTGCTGCAGTTTGATGGATCATCATGAAAACTTTTTATTTTTATTTTTATGCACATAAGACCAAATACATTTTATATAAAGATACTAATGGTTAATTTTGACATCATGTTAACTTAAATTAAATACAGGAAATGTAATATAATTAATATTACGACATCTGAAATTAGTAAAAGGACCCCCGACACTTTTTATTGTAGCATAAACACCATCAAAATAAAACTCATCCAGTGTTTCTATTCTGACACTCAAATATTATCGTCTCATCAAAGGCTTATCAATAGCTCATTTCCATACATGAAATTAGTTCCATCCCTGGTCAGATTGATCCATCAGCTGGGTTTAGATTTCACCGAAGCACTTTCAGAGGTTTAAGAGTGTTTTCCTCCACCCAAATAGATTTACCTTAGAAAAAAAATCCTTCTTGATCTTCTATTCAGTTGTCTTAAAACAGAAATAACATAAATTCCATTGTCCTTTTAGGTGTTACAAGTACACCAGGCAATCCATTTGATCTCTTTTGTTGCATTGAAAACATCAAAACTTAATCTTTCAATGTTTGTCTGTGGCACTGAAATGTAATGATGTCTTAAATTAATGGATAGACGGACTTATCAATAGGTCAATTACATAAATAATTATTGATTTGAATTAATTTCCTCACGTGGTCAGATTAATCCATGTTTTGATTTTAGATAAAATTTAAGAACTTGTAATATGTTTAAAGGATATCTTTAACATTTTTTATCTATTCAGCTGGTATACTTGTCTGGCGGGAGCACTTTTAGCTTAGCTTACCATAATATTATTGAATCTGATTAGGGTGACTATTTGGGGACTATTTTCAGGCATTTTGTAATATGATTGCGCCTGCTGCAGCTATGGCATGGCAGCAAATTTCCTTGATTATTACTCAAGAATCAGAGTAGAGTTCCTAGCCATATCAATAAAGAAAATCTGCAACTTTTCATTTTCAGTTGGTCTCAGTGCACAGTGTAACTACAGAAGAGTCAAGCTGTAAGTCAAATAAAAACATTGGTAATTTTTAGTTTAACTCTTTTTATTGGCAATTCTCAATCAGAGATTTATTACAAATGAGGGAGGAAAAAAAAACATAATACATTTATTTCACAATATTAAAGAAAGAAATATTGGATGGTAATAAAACACATTCCTTACTCTCTGAACCATATTCAGAGAAAGATAAAGAAAGTAAACAACAACAACAAACAAACAAACAAACAAAACAATAACAAATAAAAATATTTATAATATAATAATACTTTTTTTTTCTCTCTCTCTTAACAGAAATGCACTAATAGGTGATTAGGCATTGGATGATAACCGGTTTCAAGGTTTACCGTGGTTTGGAAAAGTTAAGGTTTTAATCCTGTTAAAATGTTTTGTAATAGCGTTCCCAAGGTGTATGTAAGGTTTTTTTTTTTTTTTTATGTAAATCTGTTTTTTTAACTAACGAAGATGGCAGAAGTCAATGATTTATTTTCATTATTTAGCTAGACATGTTTACTGTGCCAAAATATTATAAATATTTCTTAAAATAAAATATATTGTGTTCAATGGGGAAAAAGGTTTTTTTTTTTCCCCAGACGTTTAAAAGATAACTTATTTTAGAGCAGTAATCACAATATTGGGATATTGTGAAACTGTAGTATTTTTGGGTGATAGGCTTTAACATCACAGCAAGTGATAGCCTTAGTACACACTATACTGTAACTACACAAGAGTCAAGCTTTCAATAGGAAAATTATTAGGTCATTTTTGAGTGAGATGCTAAGAGTTTAATCCGACTCATTGAACTATGCTAAGCTAAGCTAAGCTAAGCTAAAAGATCCAAAAAGCAGCTGAATGGATTTAACAATAGTAAAGCTCAACTGTTCCTTTAAGAATTTTTTTTCCTCTCAACAAAAATGTTTGTGAAGGACTGGACAGAAATGCACTGACAAGCAACAGACTTTAAGATCACAGCGAACAGTTGCTCTTATTACACGATGTAGCTACACAAGAGTCAAGCTTAAATAGGACAATATTCTAAACCCTTAGTTGATCGAGATGCTAATGGTCTAATCCGATTCAATGAGCTATGCTAAGCTGAGCTAAAAGACCCAAAAAGCAGCTGAATGGATTTAGCAAGTGTAAAACTCAACTGTTAACTCTAAGTAACTTGTAAAATGAGTCAAGCTTTAAATAGTAAAATAATTAAAACTTTTTGGTCATTTTTGAGTGAGATGCTTATGGTCTAATCCAATTCAATGATCTATGCTATGCTAAGCTAAGCTAAAATACCCAAAGAGCAGCTGAATGAATTAAACAATTGTAAAACTCAACTGTTTAACTTTAGGTGACTTGTTAAATGAGCCTATTTTTGTTTATATTGTATATTTTTAATTTAAAAACAAAAACAAAAAACAAGTTGAGATCCTTTAAGAATATATTTTTTTCCTCTCAACAAAAATGTTTGTGAAGGACTGGACAGACATGCACTGACAGGTGGCAGGCTTTAAGATCACAGTGAGCAGTTGCTCTTAGTACACAGTGTAACTGCTGGACAGAAGAGTCAAGCTTTCAATAGGAAAATTATTAGGTAATTTTTAAGCAAGATGCTAATGGTCTAATCCGATTCAATGATCTATGCTAAGCTAAGCTAAAAGTGCCCCACCAGATCCGGAGACCAGCTGAATGGATTCAGCAATGGTAAAATCATCTGCTTAACTCTAGGTGACTTGTAAAATAATCCAAAAACAAACCCAGAAAACAAGTTGAGTTCCCTCAGGAGTGTTTTTTTTCTCTCTCGACAGAAATGTTTGTGAATGACAGGACAAAAATGCACTGACATGAGACAGGCTTTAACATCACAGCAAGCTTCAAGTCTTGTCTTTCACCATTATCTTTAGTCACTCCGTCAAATGAGCAGCGCTTGCAGGCTTTTT
>NC_141037.1:10707500-10755000 GCF_052040795.2 Danio rerio
ATATTAGGAAAAAGCTCTAATTATATGTAGTATAGCTCTATTTTGATGTTGAATTATTGGCTTTTCTGTCTGTTTATCTACCAAATATGTACTTTTTGAGCCCAAAACAGGATTCCCTAACAAAATAAATAATAAATTACTTAATAATTAATTAATAATAAATAAATTGATTAATTAATTAAAATGTAGGATATAATGTATACAGAAAGTGAAAAGACAAAATTGTAAAAAACAACTCGACCAAGCCTTTTCTCTTTGATATTTGGAAAATTGTAATACAGTACTAATATTGATTTATTGGCCTTTTGTCAGTTTATCTGCCAAATATGGATGTGTCTGAAACACACTATTCATTTCATTCATCAACTGTTTGGCTCCTCTGCAAATTTCGATTCTCTGGATCTTTTCTGAACAGTGAACGTGGACTTTGGCGCTCTAGGAAGTGTAATTGAAATCCTCTAATGTAGACGTTGATGAAGGGTTTGGATTTAGTGAAATGTTGTACTCTAATTTCCATTTGCCTTGATTTTTTTCCTCTCCCTTTTCCTCAGTAATGTAGAAAACTGCCGCAGCGGTTTATAATCTTCTGAACATCTCTTTTGGGGATGAAGAGATTCTGTGGGAAATGCAGTTTTGTGTTTCCGCCCTCCTTCTTTGAGGAACGTTTGCTGCGCTCAAAGACGAACCGAACAATGAAAGCAGAAGGAGTCTTGTCATTTTCTGAATGAGCTAATGACACGCTGTGGTCTGTTCGGGCTCATCATTTCATTAACTGGCAGCACTTTTTACATGCAACTACAGGAGATGTTGTGGTGTGACAGTCCTAATCGCAGAGCACCTTGAGCTTTATCAATTACAGCGTGACGTGTCGCTCTGCCGTCTAATGAGTGCAGACGCTAAACTAAATGAAGCATGCCAGAAATCTGACATCGTTCGGTGCAGGTAGAAATGTCACCATGACATCAGAAATGACCCAGTGTAGGTTCTTTTTTGAAAGTAAGTCTCTTCAGGATGTAATACCCCGCTCTAATCTTCCTTTCACTTGACATCTTGTAAGGAAAATACTTTTATAATGGTCCTCTTTTCTTCATTCTGGTATCAAGTGTTGTTTTTCATGCATCAATCCATTTGCAAGAGATGCATACCATCAGTTTTGTACCTGTTTTTTCTTTACTTTATCAGTTTGATGCATATGATTCATGATTATTTTTGGGGGGGACCAAAAGACCACTTCTGAATCAACTTTAGAATCATTTTGTCAAAGGTCTGCTAACAAAAACCTTTAATATCTAAATATTCCTTGCTTTATGTATTTATTGATTTGTTAGTTTGTTTTTAACTGGAAATGCATTCATGCAAGCAAAATTATTAATAGTTTTTACCATAAAGTCATAATTTTAGCCATTGAAGTCCACTTTTTTGGTCTCATTTTATGCTTACAACATCTGAAAAAAGAATAATAGTTATAAAAAAAATAAATAAATACATATACAGAAAAAACAAATAATGAACCAAATATATATGGCGTGCATACACACACACACACACACACACACACACACACACATATACCTTCATTCAATCCACATCTAAGATTTTTAAATCATTAAAGAATGCAATAAATTGTTGCCATTTTCAAAAAAAACTGTTCTTCCCTACCTTTTATTTTGTGTTTCCTTTTCTGAAATATTAAAAAGTAGACCAAATCTTTGAGCCTCAATGAAATAGAGGGGGGTTGTAAGGAGGTCCAAGACAACACTATTATGCGCCTAGTGAGAAGAGATGCAAAAGCCAGAATATCAGCGTGTCTCTCGTTTAAAGGCTGACACTTTAAAAAATAAAGCCCAATAAAGTGATTATCTGTTTATATATATATATATATATATATATATATATATATATATATATATATATATATATATATATATATATATACTGTATACTGTATATATATACTATATATATAAACTGTATGAATATTATTGGGCTTTATTATTACCATAGACAATTACCTTCAGATGACCCAAAAGATAAAAGTCTAAGGGAGTCAGATCGGGAGATCTTGGGGGCCATTCAACTGACCCACGACGACCAATCTACTTTTCAAGAAACTGTTCATCTAGGAATGCTCAGACCTGACACATATAATGTGGCGGTGCACCGTCTTGCTGGAAAAACTCAGGGAACTTAGAGAACGCGCCAGCTTCAGTGCATACATTATCATGTAGCAATTTCAAATATCCAGTGGCCTTGAGGTTTCCATTGATGAAGAATGGCCCCACTGTCTTTGTTGTCTATAGTGTGAAGATACAAGATGTGCAGCACCTGAAAATGCGTGTACTGGAAGCCTGTGCTGGCATTTCTCCGGCGGTGTTGCTATCAGTGTGAAGAGTGGGAGAAGAGGGTTGCATTGACAATCCAACACATTGGGCAGCACATTAAACACATTTTATAAGTGGTCAGAAACTTGTAAATAACTCACGAAAGATTGAAGTTACGTTAAAACCAAGCACAACATTGTTTTTCTTGTGAAATTTCCAATAAGTTTGATGTTTCAAATGACTCTCTTCCTATTGAAAAAACAAAAGTTGGATCCTAGATGGCCGACTTCAAAATAGCCACCATGGTCACCACCCCTCACATATACTAATGTGCCACAAACAGGACGTTATATCACCAACCATTCCTATTTTATTAAGGTGTATCAATGTAAATGGTCCAACCTGTGTTTCCTACTAGACATTTCTCTATTGATGACTTTCATTTATGACATCTAAAATCCCTTCAGTCCTTTCAGGATTTTCCCATGATTCTTGAGATTAAAAAAAAGAAAAACAATACAAGATTTTTTTTAGAAATCTTCAGTAAAATACATTATTTGAAGCAAATATTGCTAATGCTTTTGAGGAAAGCATCACAAAATCAGCTATTTTAGGCTACAGATAAAAAAATGTCTGTGCAAAATCCTGGAGAATGTTTTACCTTTCAAGTTCACATTTAAAGAAAGTGTTGAACACAAGAAAGTGTCTTAATTTGGTTTTATGTGACTATTTTCCACCCTTTCTCTTACCCCAGAAGCATACATGTTTGTTTAGCTGCTGTGAATTAAATTTATGTAAGCAAATAACTTTTGAGTGTCTATAATGATTGGCTAGCCTCTTTGCATGCAAATGTAGCTTCATAAAACATTTGACATTGTGAATCACTGAATGATTTGCTAAGAACGAAACATTCATTTAGCGAGAATCGTCTTTGGTCGAACCCCGCATGTTTTCAGTGAGTTAGCATTCCTTAACGCATGACTTCGCCAGATTATTCGACTTCCCATTGTGCCATTCGCAGCTTTGCCGTTGTCCGCGGCGTCCGACCGCGAGCGCATTGACAGCTTGATGAATTAGGCCTGACACTTGCCAAAATAGCCGTCCTGCTTGCCAGCTGCCAGTTGAGCGTCTACACTCCGTTAATTGAATTGGCAATTTGTGTAACAGTACCTGCCCCTGAGCCTTTGGTGGAGCCAGGGACCGCCATTTAGCTCCAATAATCCAGGACTAGGGAATAAGAGGTCTGAGCTTCACGAGAAATTATTGCAGATTTGAAATGACAGTCCGATGCCTTGCTGCCAATTTCCCATTCAATGAGAAATAAATTAACAATAGCAATAATGTTGACTTATAAAAGTGAAAGTTAAATTGACTTTCTAATAGCACAAGCGATTTGAAATTGCCAGTGCGGCCAGTAACAAATTGCATTTATTGCCGTCTTGCAACCAAATGCTGTTTGCGGGTATTGAGGACTAGCATTACATATTGAAAGTGTCAAATGGAAAGCAATATTGTCTTATAATAAAATGCTATTAGCTTATATCAGACACATTCTGTCCATTTGCATCTTTGTGAATTCATGTGTGAGTCAAGGACACTTTGACAAATACCAGTGCTCAGTCAGCTCTGGATGTTCTACTGATAACCATGCAGGACCATTTTTAACCATGCTTTTTTTTTTTTTTTTTTAATGTTTGCCACTATTGTTTGTACACACTGTACACCTCAAGAGCTGTGCATTTTCTGTTTGTTTTTAAGGTTTAATTATAATGGTATATCTATTTTTTTTCTTAAATATTTATGTATATATATATATATATATATATATATATATATATATATATATATATATGTATATATATATATATATATATATATGTATGTATATATATATATATATATATATATATATATATATATATATATATATATATATATATATATACATATATATATATATATATATATATATATATATATATATATATATATACATATATATATATATATATATATATATATATATATATATATATATATATATATATATACATATATATACATATATATATATATACATATATATACATATATATATATATATATATATATATATATATATATATATATATATATATATATATGTATGTATATATGTATATATGTTTGAGTATTAGTGTATGTAGAAAAGTTAGTATATGTGTAAAAAAGTTATAGTATACAGATGATATATGTAGAAAAGTTAGTAGTATATGTACAGTTGAAGTTTAAGCCCCCCTGTTTATTTTTTTATCCCAATATCTGTTTAACGGAGAGCAGATTTTTTTCAACACATTTCTACACATAATAGTTTTATTAACTAATTTCTAATAACTGATTTATTTTTATCTTTGCCATGATGACAGTAAATAATATTTCACTAGATATTTTTCAAGACACTTCTATACAGCTTAAAGTGACATTTAAAGGCTTAACTAGGTTAATTAGGTTAACTAGGCAGGTTAGGGTAATTAGGCAGGTTATCGTATTGACCTTATTCTAAAATGCGAAAGTGCGCCTGTTTTCGTGATTATCTTAGAACTTCCAATTCAGTCGCCTATGGGAGAAATGAATAGGAATAATAAACGGCAAAAAACGGTCAAACTACTTGCTCTACAAACAAATGTTTGCATAACTATACTGACCAAGTAGAATAATATAACAAGGACATTTCAGTTTGCAACATCAAACAGCGAAACGAGCAGTTTTTAATGTCTAAAAATTAATGGAAGTGAATGAGACTGGAAGTCTCGTGCCAAAAAGATTCAAATGGCTGCGCCCGCTCGTCAGCGAAGAATAAGGTGAATAACTATGGTTTGTTCTGTAGACTATCGAAAAAAAATAGCTTAAAGGGACTAATAATTTTGTCCTTAAAATGGTGTTTGAAAAATGAAAAACTGCTATTATTGTAGCCGAAATAAAACAAGACTTTCTCCAGAAGAAAAAGTATTATCAGACATACTGTGAAAGTTTCCTCGCTCTGTTAACCATCATCTGGGAAATATTTAAAAATAATATTTTAAAAAGAAAAAAAAATCTAATAATTCTGTATTCAACTCATGTAGTTAGTGTATATTGAAAAGTTAGTAGTATAGTATATTTAGAAAAGTTACCTGTCCTGTATATGTAGTTAGTATATGTGGAAACGTTAGTAGTATATGTAGCTAGTATATAAAGAAAAGTTGGTGGATCAGTATACTCACCGGCCACTTTATTAAGTACACATTACCAGTACCCTGTTGGACCTTTTTGCCTTCAGAACTGCCCTAATCGTTTGTGGCATAGATTCAGCAAGGTACTTGAAATGTTCTTAAGTGATTTTGGTCCATATTGACATGATAGCGTCACGTAGTTGCTGCAGATTTGTCAGCTGCACATACATGATGCGAATCCCCCGATCCGCCACATCCTAAAGGTGCTTGAGATCTGATGACTGTGGAGGCCATTTGAGTACTGTAAATTCATTGTCATGTTCAAGAAACCAGTCTGAGATGAATCGCGCATTATGCCATGGCACGTTATCCTGCTGGAAGTAGCCATCAGAAGATGGGTACATTGTGGTTATAAAAGGATGCACATGATCAGCAGCAATACTCAGGTAGGCTGTGGTGTTGACTGGATGCTCAATTGGTACTAATGGGCCAAAAGTGTGCCAAGAAAATATCCCCCACACCATTACACCACCAGCAGCAGCCTGAACCATTGATACAAGGCAGGATGGATCCATGCTTTCATGGTGTTGATATCAAAATCTGACCGTACCATCAGAATGTCGCAGGAGAAATCGAGACTCATCAGTCCAGGCAGCATTTTCCAATTTTCTTTTGTCCAATGTATGTGAGCCTATGCGAATTTTAGCTTCCTGTTCTCAGCTAGTTAGCTAGTTCAATTGAACTAGTGTACCTAAAAAAGTGGCCAGTGAGTGTTAGCAGTTGGTTTTAGTAGAAAAGTTAGTAGTATATGTATTATAAGTAGAAAAAAGTACTTCAAATGTTTTTAAATTCTTTTAAACAATTGAAAAAAGTGTACATTTTAAAGTCCTCTTTTACTAATCGCTTTAAATATGGAAACACCCTTAAGAAATGAATTATTAATATGTATCTACTGTTAATACGACCATTTTTTACACTAAAAGGTGCATTTTAACTTCAATTTTGCGTTAGTTCAAATCAGACACATTCAGTTCATTTGCTCTTTGACAAAACACCAGCGCTCAATCCTGTATATTCTACTGTATTGAGCAGGCATGATGTATTTGCTTGCGTTTGCGGCGCAATACATTTGTGTGTGCTCAATCTGGCGTGGCAGGAAGCTAAACTGGAGGAGATGTATTATGGAGAATCATGGCCGGACAGACATTGTGTTGCCTCTGTGCTCCCGCCAGCTCTTTATTCATATATCATTTGCGTCTCGAGCAAAAATGAAGCAGATTAATAGAGCATAATTCCTCAGATCAATATGCAATTATATTCATCTCTCTGGCTGCTCAGGCAGAGAAATGGAGACACAGCCGTACAGTCTCGCTGCTGGACGCTATTGAGTGGACTTAACATGGCCATCGTTTAAAGAAGCCATATGATGGTATGACTAGCATTATATATAGAAAATGTCAAACTGAAAAGCAAATTGCAGCGTTTCATATGTTATGGCTTACTGTATTGAACAATCATGATGTATTTGTTTGATTTTCTGCTGTACTGTATTGAATGGATGTAATGATTGGACTGCATTCAGTATAGTTAAGGGGCATTAGAATCATATAATGAGGCCATTTGTAATCCGGGATAACAAAATTGTCTTTCAGTATGTTGCACTGGTGAATTGTTCGTAATTGCCAAAAATATATTGGCCAAAATATATGCTTTATGCCAAAAATCATTTGAATATAGAGTAAAGATCATGCTCCTTTAAAGATGCAGTATGTAAGTTTGACACCCAGTGGTTGAACTAGTTATTGCAATCTTGAATCAAAACACATGCAAGCGCAGGTTGCCAGATCGAGGACCAACAGGAGTATGCCTGACTATCGAGCCTAAATCAATACCTGAAATGTACATTTCACACATATCCGTGATTTAGCATGTACATTTATTAATGTTGAAGAGGTTTAATATGTATTAATTCGATTGTAAACCTTTCCATTTCGTTTGAGTGCAGTGAGTGCACTATTCTTTGCTTCTGAATGGCTGTATTTAAATTTCCGTCATGTTTCATCTGGTGCTAACAGCTGAATTGCTTATCACTGCAAATCCCGTCCTGGAGTGTGTTGTTAGGACACAGGGTTACTATGTAACCCTAATGTTTACCTTTGTAATATGTATATTATTTGCTAATTAATAACCTAATTGTAATGTGAAGGGGTGCTGACAACAGAGTGCAGATCCAAATGCAGGGTTTATTAGTAGAATGTTCAGGCAAGCAAAGGTAAACACAGGCGCAAACAGATGTATACAGGAAATCCAGAGTCGTAGTCAAAAAACAGATGGACAGTCAAATGCAGGCAGTGCACAGGAATAAACAATAAAACAAAGCAAGGGTCTAACAGGAAGGCAAGGCAAGGAAAACGCATTGTAATGCTCACAGTACAGTTAAACAAGACTCAGCCCTGAAGTGTGTGTGAAATCAACGCATCCGAAACAGGTGCGTGTAAGCATGACTGGATTTGTAGTCCTTTAGCGATCTGCATGTTTACCAGCAATCTGCCAGGATTAGATCGCTGCTGATTGTGACACTAAGGAGGAACTCTGAATCTCATA
This sequence comes from Danio rerio, assembly GCF_052040795.2. Taxonomy (NCBI): domain Eukaryota; kingdom Metazoa; phylum Chordata; class Actinopteri; order Cypriniformes; family Danionidae; genus Danio; species Danio rerio. The sequence continues at coordinate 10,715,617 of NC_141037.1, forward strand.
AGTCTCATTTCATAGTCTGCTACTGTCCACCGGAGGTCGCATTTCGGTCACGGTAGCATGCTTTGAGAGCCTTTCTGACTGAATAAATGAAATATGTGGTTGTCCATCAAGGCAACCCGGGGTGCTGAAATATAATTGGCTAAACTGACATTGGGCGGGTTAAAAGAACCAAAACAAAGACAGACGTTTCGATGTGTAATGCACATATTGAAAATGGAATAACTGACTTCAGCATTGTTTTTCAGATTAACAAGAATGTTCACTTGGCATGTTTCTTAAATATCTGCAAACATATCATGGTATTTTTATGCTTTAGAAGAGTCAAAAACTTACATACAGCAACTTTAAATTGTTTTGTAAATTTCCTGCTCAAAACTGAATTTTGGGACGTCTTTGCAAATTAAATTAAACAAATTCGTTTATTTATTTATTGTTTATTTATATAATTTTGTTTTTACAAACTCTTCACAATGTTGTTACAGCACCGTTTTTTTATTTAAATAATTTATACTTTTTACTTTACGGTGTCTTTGTAGTGCTGCGCGGGAACTTGACGCGGTATTGTAATAAAAATGTGTTATTTTTATCATGGCATTATATACAATGTCCTTATTGCATTATATAATGCATAATTTTTTAACTCATTCATACACTCATTTTCTTTCTGCTTAGTCACTTTATCAATCCGGGGTGCCACTGCGAAATGAACCATCAACTTATCTAGCATATGTTTTCCGCAGCGGATGCCCTTCCAGCTGCAAACTTTCACTGGGAAACATCCATAAACACTCATTCCCAGACATACACTACGGACAATTTACCTCAACCAATTTACCTGTACCACATGTTTTTTGGACTTGTGGGGGAAACCAACGCGAACACAGGGAGAACATGCAAACTCCTCACAGAAATGCCAACTGACCCAGCCTGGGCTCCGGAAGCACCCAGAGGAAACCATCACGAACACGGAGAGAACATGCAAATTACACATAGAACTGCCAACTGACATGGCCGGGGGTCGAACTAGCGACCTTCTTGCTGTGTGGCAATTGTGGTACCCACTGCACCACCGTGCTGCCCTGATTTTTGAACTTTGCTACATTATTCCTTCATTCATTCATTGATTAATTTTTTTTTTCAGCTTAGTCCCTTTATTCATCAGGGGTTGCCACAGCGGAATCAACCATCAACTTATCCAACATATGTTTAACGCAGCGGATGCCCTTCCAACCGCAACCATGCACTGGGATACACCCGTACACTCTTGCATTCACACACATACACTATGGCCAGTTTAGCTTATTCAATTCACTTATAGTGCTTGTCTTTTGACTGTGGGGGAAACCATTTTAATTTAGTTTTATTCATTAGGATGTCTTTTAAATTGCTCATAAATATATCAAAACTCAATTTTGGATTGACGTAATGACTTTTTTGGGCTCTAGAAACCTCTTCACCCATTTATAAATCTGCTTTTGTTTTTGAAGTCAAAGCAATGCATTATTTAGGTTTGTGTTTATAGATATGTGTAAAGCTTATGATTCAAGATACAACAGATGTGCTTACAGAAGCTAATCTGTGGTTCAACATGTTCACATTTTTTCATTATGAAGCCGCTGAGTTTATAGTTTGGAAAGCTCCTCAAGGTCAAGGAATTTGGAGGACGTGCGGCTGATTTCTTTAGTGAGGATCCTCGTGTGATGAGAGCTGTTGTCTGGAGATCTGTCTTTAAGCACTGAGAGGAGGGTAATTTGCCGCTGGTCAAGTAACCTCTTAACTTTGCTTTATTCTTCATCGACTTCCTTAAACTGCTGCTGTTTGGTAGTTTAGATCACTGATACTGAACATTATATGTGGATTTCTGGCTGGGTTATGTTGTGTTTGAGTTATTTTGATTTATTTTATAATTCATTTCTTGTGGGACTTCTTTGGGAAATAAATGAAACAAATACATGTATTTATTTATTTTATTAGTTGTATTATTATTTATTTATTTTACACTTTACTACTTTGTTACGATGCTATTTTTAAAATTGTAGTATTATATACGGTTTACTTTTAATTTTAAAGTGTCTAGTCATTTTCTTGTTGGCTTAGTCCCTTTATTAATCAAGGGGCGCCACAGCGGAATAAACCGCCAACTTATCCAGCAAGTTTTTTACGCAGCGGATGCCCTTCCAGCCACAACCTATCTCTGGGAAACATCCACACACACACACTCATAGACTATGGACAATTTAGCCTACCCAATTCACCTGTACCACATGTCTTTAGACTGTGGGGGAAACCGGAGCACCCGGAGGAAGGCAGGGAAAACATGCAAACTCCACACAGAAACGCCAACTGAGCCGAGGTTCGAACCAGTGACTTTCTTGCTGTGAGGCGACAGCACTACCTACAGCGTCATTGCCTCGCCTTAATTTTATATTTTTATTGCTTATTTTAAAGTGTCCTTATACAGTAGCATTATGCAACGCATTGTTTTTGTTCTTTGCTTCATTATTCAAATAGTATTTTATTTTATTATCCTTATTTTATTTAATTTTAATGTGAGGAAAAAATCCATATAATCAAAAAACATATATTCAATTTTATTTACATTCAAATTTGTTGTTTATTTTTTTATATTTTATTTATTAAAACATTTACAATCAGTTTTATTTACATTCGTATTTGTTGTCTGGTGTATATATATATATATATATATATATATATATATATATATATATATATATATATATATATATATATATATACAGTTGAAGTCAGAATTATTAGCCCTTCTGTTTATTTTCCCCCCAATTTCTGATTAACGGAGAGAAGTTTTTTTTACAACACATTTCTAAACATAATAGTTTTATTTTATCTGATTTATTTTATCTTTGCCATGATGACAGTAAATATTATTTGACTAGATATTTTTCAGGACAATTCTACACAGCTTAAAGTGACATTTAATGGCTTAACTAGGTTAATTAGGGTAACTAGGCAGGTTAGGGTAATTAGGCAAGTTATTGAATAACGATGGTTTGTTCTGTAGACTATTGAAAATTATATAGCTTAAAGGGGCTAATAATATTGACCTTAAAATGGTGTTTGAAAAATAAAAAATCTGCTTTTATTCTAGCTAAAATAAAACAAATAAGACTTTGTCCAGAAGAAAAAATATTATCAGACATGCTGTGAAAATTTCCTTGCTCTGTTAAACATCATTTGGAAAATATTTATAAAGAAAAAAACATTCAAAAGGGGGCTCATAATTCTGATTTCAACTGTATATTTCAAAACATTCATATTCAGTTTTATTTAGATTCGTATTTGTTGCCAGGTGTAATTTTTTTTATATTTATATGTATTAAAACATTCATATTCGGTTTTATTTACATTAATATTTGTTTTCAGGTGTACATTTTTATGTTTACAGTTGAAGTCAGAATTATTAGCCTCCCTCAATTATTAGCCCCCCATTATTTTGTCCCCAACAGAGAGCAGATTTTTTCAACACATTTCTAAACAAAATAGTTTTATTAACTCATCTCTTATAACTGATTTATATTATCTTTTCCATTATGACAGTACATAATAACCAGATATTTTTCAAGACACTTCTATACAGCTTAAAGTGACATCTAAAGGCTTAACTGGGTTAATTAGGGTAGTTAGTCAAGTTAGGGTAATTAGGCAAGTTATTATATAACAATGGTTTGTTCTGTAGACTATCTGAAAAAATATGTATAGCTTAAAGGGGCTAATAATTTGACCTTAAAATTATATATATATATATATATATATATATATATATATATATATATATATATATATATATATATATATATATATATATATATATATATATATATATATATATATATAAACATTCATATTCAGTTTTATTTGCATTCATATTAGTTGCCAAGTGTACATTTATCCCTATTTCTGTTGCCAAATATTTCCAACTCTTTTGTATCAAAAGCTCTTTAAGGTTTCCATGAACGTGTGTGTCTGTATGCGTGTGTGAATGCATGTCTGCAAGTGTTTGTGTGTGTCTGTGTATATTACAATGTGTTTATAGCATTGTGTAGGACTTTTTTATTATTGTTGCTTAGTATACAATGTCCTTATTTTATTTTAATTTAATTTATTTTATTATTTTATCATTCCACTGAAAGTATTAAAGTTGGTCAATTTAATTCAGTTTGTTTTATTTACATCTGTGTTTTTAGTGAGGTGTAAATTGTATTCCAATATGTGTTGCCAAATCTTTTCCAACATATTTGTACCAGAAAAAAAAAAAATTGCCAGGCTACACTGACCATGTGTGTGCATGCGTTTGTGTGCGTGTGTCTGTGTGTAATAGAGTGTCTTTGTAGTATTGTGCAGCACTTATTTTAAATCATTTTAATATTCATTTTATAATATTGCTGCTTATTATACAGTTTCCTTATTACATTATACAATGCAAAATAAAATCATAATGTAGGTAAATTAAATTCACTCATTGTGTTTTATTTACATCTGTGTTTGTTGCCAGGTTAAAATTTTATGCCTGTTTGTGTTGCCAAACATTTTCAACATATGTGTACCAAAAGATCTGCCAGGTTGCCTTGACCACGCATGTGTGTGCGTGTGCGTGTGTCTGTGTTAATGATAGAGCCACACAGTGATTGAAGTGCAGGTATGTGTGTGCGCATGTTTTCAGTGCTGTTCCTCAGGGTGTAAGAGCTCCCTCTGCCGTGCGCTGCGAGCCATTATGTCCATCCCAGCGGCTCGGGATTGTTTGCATTTCAGCAGTGACCCCTGTGTGCTCCAGGGAACGGGGCGTCCAGCCTCCAGCGCGAGACTGCTCCTCCAGGGTGCACACAGGGCTCAGCGCTGAAAGCATTACCGGAGGGGAGAAGCATGTTTACCCAGTTTGAGTCTCTCTGAAGGACAGAGGTCTCTCGTCTGAGTCGCGCCCCCCCCTCTTTCTCACCTGGGGCCTCCACGTCCTCCAGTCCCCTTCCCGAACGGCACGTCATTGTTTGCTGCTGGTCCTTGAGAATCCTTAATGGTCGTTCAGCACTTTATTACATCATTAATTGCACTTAATTCAGCAACATTACCCCGACGCCTGGCTAGGCTTGGAAAATTAAGTACGGAGCACTTTGTTATAAAATTCTCTATAATGAGCTCTGGTGGGACGAGGTCTGTTAAGTTGAAAATCACCCCAGGCCATTTTTTAGCAGAGCCTGAGCCGACTTTAAAGTTGGAAACTTGGATGGGGGAAAAAAAGGTGCCCTGAGGGCGCTGTTCTCCGGGTGCTTTGCAGCTCAATGGATGTGGCGATATTAGTCCTGCTATAAACAGCAGGCTTTGTTGCGCTGAATATGCAGAGGGGAGCCGTTGCGAGGCTTTGATTTGCATGTGTGTATTTACAGTACCGGAGGCTTAGTATTATTGGGGCGGAAGTGTTTGTTCAACAGTTTACCATATCTGTTTAAAATCGCACACGCCGGATTCCTTCTCAGCAGTGGTTTGGATTTAAAGCGCCCCTATTATGCTTTTTTTTCCCCGAATATTACCTTCTGTGCAGTGTGTGTAGCTGTTTGTGAATGTGAAAGGTCTGCAAAGTTTGAAAGTGCTTGATATATGAAGTGATTGTCTCTTAAAGGGGACCTATTATAACCCTTTTTACTCAATTTAAAATGTTTCTAATGTGCCTAGAGTGTTTATGTAAAGAAGTTTCAGCTCAAAATATCACACAAATAATTAGTTTGACTCCTTAAAACTGCCCCTTTTAGACTTTGATGCAAATTGTGTCATTTTATTGCTTTAAATGCAAATGAGACTGTGCTCTCTGCCCTCTTTTCAAAAGAGGGCGGAGCTACAAATGATTACGCGCTGACATAGTGGCAGATTCAAAACATGACTAATGACTACACGCTCTGGGCTGTTTATGCTAATGAGAAACAGATCTTCACTAATGGGCGGGGCTTTCCCACTCTGATGACATGTACAAATGGGAAATTGTCAATCAAAGTGTTTAATAACGGACGGCTGCTTCTTCGGCAGGGCTGTTTATGCTAATGAAAGACATATCATCACTAATGGGCGGGGTTTTCCCCCTCTGATGACATCTACAAAGAGAAAACAACAATCAAAGCGTTTAATGGCGGATGGCTGCTTCTCACTCTGGGTTGTTTATGCAAATAAGAGACTGGTCATCTCTAATGGGTGGGACTTTGTCCCTATGATGACATGTACAAAGAGAAAATGTCAATCAAAGTGTTTAATGGCGCATGGCTGGTTCTCACTCAGGTCTGTATAGGCTAATGCGTGACAGAACATCACTAATGGGCGGGACTTTGTCCCTCTGATGACATGTACAAAGAGAAAATGTCAATCAAAGTGTTTAATGGCGTCGGCTGCTTCTCACTCAGGGTTAATTAAGCTATTGAGAGACAGATCGTCACTAATGGGCGGGAAATTGTCTCTCCGATGACACGTACAAAGAGAAAATGTCAATCAAAGTGTTTAATAGCGCACAGCTGCTTCTCACTCAGGGTTGTTTATGCTAATGAGAGACAAGTCATCAATAATGGGCGGGACTTAGTCTCTTGTAATATGTACAAAGAGAAAATGTCAATCAAAGTGTTTAATAGCTCACAGCTGCTTCTCACTCAGGGCTGTTTATGCTAATGAGAGACAAGTCATCAATAATGGGCGGGACTTAGTCTCTTGTAATATGTACAAAAGAAAAAATGTAAATCAAAGTGTTTAACAGTAGAAGGCTGCTTCCTACTTAGGGCTGTTTATGCTAATGAGAGACAGATGGTCACCAGTGTGTGGATCTTTCCCCCTTTGATGACATGGACAACAAAATATGTCAATCAAAGTGTTTAATGGTGGACGGTGCTTCTCACTCAGGTTTGTTTATGCTAATGAGAGACTGGTCATCACTAATGCGCGAGACTTTGTCTCTGATGACATGTACAAAGGGAAAATGTCAATCAAAGAGTTTAATAGCAGATGGCTGCTTTTCACTCAGGTTTGTCTATGCTAATGAGAGACTTGTCGTCACTAATGAGAGTCTGGGTGTCACTAATGGTCGGGTCTTTGTCCCTCTGATGAGGTGTACAAAGGGAAAATGTCAATCAAAATGTTGAATGGTGGACGGCTGCATCTTACTCAGGGCTGTTTATGCTAATGTGAGACAGATTGTGAAGAATGGGTGGGTTTTTGTCCCTCCAAGGATATGTACAAAGGGAGAATGTCAATTAAAGTGTTTCTCCAGACATTTTTTTTAAGTGTGATCATAAAAAAATAGAAGTAATACATTTTTACCATTAGAGTCTGGCTATGTTCACAAACAAACCTCTTTAAAAGTGATTTTTTGCATAATAAGTCCCCTTTAAATCAGGAATATTTTCATAATGTATCAACTAGAGCTGCACAATGTATAATTTCAGCATTGATATTGCAATGTGTTTGCAGCTTTAACAAAGATTAACTGTATTATTTGTACAATTAAAAACAATAGTGTTATTTTATGGTAGATTGGTGAATTATTTTACCTTAATTTTGTTGACTCTCATATCTTTCATTTGCTAATTGGCTCTATTGTATTTGTCTATCCTTGTGATTTGTTTATTATATTGTATGCAGATGAAATTATGAATTCTTTTAAAAGAGAGTTATTAAATCTTTATTAATCTTTATTAAATATATATATATATATATATATATATATATATATATATATATATATATATATATATATATATATATATATATATATATATATATATATATACATACATGTGTGTGTGTGTGTGTATGTATTAGACACTAGTGGCTCACGCTGTGTTTTTCTACACAGCAATCGGGTCCCAGCGCCGGCGGAGCCCTAATGCTATGGCCTCAGACATCTTTGAGCCTCACCTCGGCAGCCACATCCTGCAGGTAAGAGGAAATTTAAACCATCTCTGACCACGCACCTATACTGCAGTGTGCCACTGATTTGAGATCAGCATTGTAAGTGGAGATCATAATAAGTTAATTGTGTAAATGCACACATGCTGAAATGTAATTAATGTGATTCTCATTAAGAAAATCCAATGACAAAAAGGTCTCAATGAGCTTTTTTTTTTTTGTCACTGTGTTTGCCGAAACACTGTTTTCTGAAAGGTTATAGTCATATTCTGTAATTTCTATGTGTTAATTTATTTATTTTGCAGAACAATTTTTATTATTGCCTTTGAGTATTCTTGCAATGATCATATTTATGAGATAATATGCTGAATATCTTTCTGAGTTGTGAATTTTGCATTCCGGTTAAATATCGTTTCATGGCTAAAGCAAGTTGTTTTTGGTCAAAATGACTTTTGAATGAATGCGTTGGGTTGAAAATTATTTCACTCAGACGTTCAGTCTTTTTAGTTTGGCTTTATGGTTGCAAATATGGCACAGCATCTGTTATCTTTTACTACTTTTTAAACGAAAACTTTTATTTTCGTAATATTTTTTGTTTTAGTTACTATAATGTCCTTGCAACTATCACAGTATTGTATTTATATTCAGACCAAAATATGTTTTGTTTTTAGCATAATTACAAAATTACATAAAAGCATGTGTTTTTAGCATAACTACAGCTTTCATAAGTTCTTAAAAACTCTTAATAAGACTTGAAGGAATATTTTATTTTATTTTATTTTAAATTATAATATATTTAATATATTAAATTAAATTAAATTAAATTAAATTTAATTTAATTTACTATTATATTTTATTTTATTTTTATTTTATTATATTATATTATATTATATTATATTATATTATATTATATTATATTATATTATATTATATTATATTATATTATAATATTAAGGCAAGGCAAGGCAAGGCAAGTTTATTTATATAGCACATTTCATACACTGTGGCAATTCAAAATGCTTTACATAAACAAGAATAAAAGAAGTGAGAAAAAAATTATTAAAATAAATAAAAATGATTAAAAACAGATTAAAACGTGTTGTAACTGGTTATAAAAGAATGAAAAAGACACAATAGTGCGATCTGTCAGACGTAGCACAGTGCTCATTAAGTAAAGGCACAGCTAAACAGATGTTTTTCAGTCTTGATTTGAATGTGCCTAATGTTGGAGCACATCTGATCATTTCTGGAAGCTAATTCCTGCAGCGGGGGGCGCTGTTAGTAGCTGAAAGCCGATTCACCTTGCTTTGAATAAACTCTTGGAATTTCTGATTTACTTGATCCTAATGATCTGAGGGATCTGTTAGGTTTGTATTCCGTGAGCACATCTGTAATGTATTGAGGTCCTAGGCCATTTAGTGATTTATAGACAAGTAATAATACTTTAAAATCTATTCTGAATATAGCTGGGAGCCAGTGTAAAGAAATCTATACTATATTATAGACTTTATATTAAATCATATTATATTATATTTTATTATATTATGTTAGGTGAAGCAGTGGCGCAGTAGGTAGTGCTGTCGGGTCACAGCAAGAATGTCGCTGGGTCGCTGGTTCGATCCTCGCCTCAGTTTGCGTTTCTGTGTGGAGTTTGCATGTTCTCCCTGCGTTAACGTGGGTTTCCTCCGGGTGCTCCGGTTTCCCCCACAGTCCAAAGACATGCAGTACAGGTGAATTGGGTAGGCTAAATTGTCCGTAGTGTATGAGTGTGTGTGAATAAGGGTTTGTGGATGTTCTCCAGAGACGGGTTGCAGTTGGAAGGGCATCCGCTGCGTAAAAGCGTTTGGATAATTTGGTGGTTCATTCCGCTGTGGCGACCCCAGATTAATAAAGCGACTAAGCCGACAAGAAAATTATATTATATTATATTATATTATATTATATTATATTATATTATATTATATTATATTATGTTATGTTATGTTATGTTATGTTATGTTATGTTGTTATGTTATGTTATGTTATGTTACGTTACGTTACGTTACGTTACGTTACGTTACGTTACGTTACGTTTTGTTATGTTATGTTATGTTATGTTATGTTGTTATGTTATGTTATGTTATGTTATGTTATGTTATGTTATGTTACGTTACGTTACGTTACGTTACGTTACGTTACGTTTTGTTATGTTTTGTTATGTTATGTTATGTTATGTTATGTTATGTTATGTTATGTTATGTTATGTTATGTTATGTTATGTTATGTTGTTATGTTATGTTATGTTATGTTATATTATATTATGTTATATTATATTATATAATTTTATATTATATATTCCAAATTGCACTCACTTTTATCAAGCCCTTTTTTGTAATCTCTCAATAGTAAATATTCATAAGTAACTCATAAAAATCCGACAGCAAAAAAAAATCCCATTTCCAGCAGGCGTTCTCCAATGACCTGGATGAATGAAATCCTCTGCAGATGTACTAATGTGTGTGTTCAGAGATTACAGGTCTGTTGTCTCAAGACATACGAGCTGTTTAGCATGTGAGCAAATGAAGGATGACTCTACCTCCATCTTTGGAAAAGCTCAAGGGAGGACCATTTTCTTATTTCACCTCAGAGGTAGAGAGAGAGAGAAAAAAAAATGCTCAGCCACACAGCCAATGTCCTTTCAAATGCGTCTTAATGACACAGAACGAAAAGCGCAATTTATACCAGTCACCTGTGTCCAAAAAAAAAAAGCGGATTAGGGATATTTAAATAGCGGTCCGTCGGTCCCCGGACTGCCAGCTCTATTCCCTTACGACAGGTTAAGTGTGTGACAGCAAAGCGGAAATTTATAATTAACACCAATACCAGGCTGGAAGTCTGTCGAGGTGTGGCCTTTTCAAGGAAGGACTTGTTCCTGGCAAATTGTCCCCATTAATCTTCAGCTTAATTGATTGTGAAAAGTTTTAGGATGACATTTTCAAAAAAAAGAAAAAAAAAGAAAAGAAAAAAAGCATGCTCGGCTGGTGATTGATCTGAAGAAAATGAACTAATAATGGATGCAAGGCAGTCATTAGTTGTTGAGCACCGAGGCTAATTTTAGACAGCTTAAAGCGCGTTAGATTGCGTTTTATAAAGAGGACAAGGGGGAGAGCTGCTTTTACCTGCGAATCGTGGATAAATATACAGCTGAAGTCAACATTATTAGCCTTCTTGTGAAATTTAATGAAATATATTTCGCATGTGGTGTTTAATGGAGAGTTTGTTTGTTTTTCAGTGCAATTTGAAACATACTTCGTTTATTAACTAATTACTAGTTTCTTTTGTTATATTGCACGATACACTTCCTGACAAAAGTCTTGTCACCTATCCAAGTTTTAGGAACAATAAATAATTACTTGTCTTCTAGTTGATCATTTGGTTTCAGAAGTGGCTTATATGAAAGGCGAAGGCCTCAGATTACGCTTATTTTACCAAAATAAAATATGATCATTCCTTGATTTTTAATTATTCAATTAGGACAGTGAGGTCTGACTTAGCTTAGATAAAAGTCTTGTCACTTAACAAAATTATGTACAGTAAAAAGTCTCCATACTGAATGTACCCCCAAACCATGTTTTTTCCTTCACCAAACTTGACTGATTTCTATGAGTTTCTTGGGTTCATGTGGGTTCCAATAGGTCTTTTTTTGCGGAAGTATTTGTGATGATTGGGATGCAGGTTAACAGATGATTTGATGTTATTTTTACAAATCATCAACTAGAAGAAAAGTATTATTTGTTGTTCTTTCAACTAGGATCAACGACAATACTTTTGTTAGGTATTATATTATAAATAATAAATCTTTTTTGTCAACAATATTTTGCATACTAAGGCAGTCACTGAAAGTATCTAATCATATTAATGTCCTCTCATCTTCATTGTGTCTTAGTCTTAAAAAAAAAGTTGTCGATGAACATTTTTCGTGCTCATAGACCCTTTTCACATTTCCGGGTTTTTCAGTAGCGGAAGTCATCATAGTTGGGGAAACTTAGAGCACAGTGAATGGGAGAATAACAAATAATTGTTTTTACAATTGTATTTCCTCAAAAAACAAAAGAAAAACTCCACGATGTTATTAAGACTTTCAGAAAAAAAAAAATTGTGTGAGACTGACAGCAGTCAGAGGAGAGAATAACGTCAAATTTACTGTCCTGTCCCAGAGATGCTGCATTAGAAACGCCTCACACAAGCGGTCATTTGTGTTTTGTAGCTTGAAGCCAAGATGATATAATACATACATAAATACACATAAATGTTCATACATTTAAAAAAAAAATCTAAATATTAAAATCTTTTAAGGATTTAAGATTCTGATGACTGTTAAACACATCATAACAGGCTTGTGAAAAGGGTCCATTTCTATTAACAAAATAACAAAATAACTCATTGCCATTTGCAGTTATATGCACTTACAGTACATTGAAATTAAACGTTTGTCACAATGTACTTATTGTGCAAATTCAGGGTTTTTCATTGTACTTATGATTGATCAATACCTGTGTCATTGCATCAGCAATTAATTTCTGTAATTACATTGTTGACCATCATTTACACCTTACAACCCACTTAAATCATCAAAATCTGTCCCTAACCCTATCATATCTTCTCAATAATCAAAAGTCTTCTGCAGTATTATTATAAACACATTGTATTTATGTTTTGATGCACATACATAATAGTTAAGGCCACCTAAACGGGATCATTACAATATTGTTTATATGTATTTCTGGCTCAACACACAGACACTATACATATTTTTCTTATAAAGGGCAAATTTGTAGTACAGACAGATTGACAGATACTGTAACACCTCCACTATCATTACTTTTGTGACTGTACCTTTAAGATTCTTTGTGTGTTTAAGTACTCTGCTTATCTAACGTCTCTCTGTCCGCCCTGAGGGTGTTGCAGTTCCGGTGGTGTCAGAACGGGCCCCGCCGGCGCTCACGGGCCACAGAAATGACCGTTACGTCCACTCCCACAGCGCATTGTCATTTGCGTGGGCAGCGGGCCGGATTGATTCAGACAGCAGCGCTAGGTCATTAGCGGAGAGCTCAGAAGTCCTCTGTCAAAAACGCTCCACGCTTCCGCCCGGCTAAATAATAGCATTTATATCACCCAGATCATGCTTAGCAAGAGATGAATTATAGATGCAGGGTTTGGTTTTAAGAGCTTAGCTGTGTGTGAAGGGCAGTGACGCACAGCACTGAGAGGACCAACCTTTGTCCGCTCTGCTTTTTTTTTTGGATGGGAGATAAGACTCGTCAGTAAATTAGCTGTGAGTTAATGGATAGTTTACAAAGCTGCTAAATGTTTATGATCATTCATGTTTTGGGAGGCACCATATGGCCTGACCTTGACCGCCATCAGACGGGCAGCGCTTAAAAAGAAACACCAGAGAGAGAGAGAGAGAGAGAGAGAGAGTGTTTTTATTATGCTGGTCCATTTTAATCTGTAAAAATGAGGTTGATTATTTAAAAGCAAGTTGCCCAATAGGGCCCAGAAATCATTTGGAGGCTTAAAGGGATAGTTCACGCAAAAATGTACTCTCCATTTACTCAGTCTAGACAAAGAATAAGAATATACTGTATTTTAATATATTTTTTTGGAGTTTGAATATCATTATTAGATTAATGGAAAATCATTTTTTTGAATGTCATTGATTAAATAATTTAATTCATCATTTGATTTATGAATTTATTCTTGGGATTTACACATTTTTTAAGGTAAGTGGATGCAAAGTATTTATATGGGCTAAATTTAAACAAACAAAGGTGAACATTACTAAATTGAATGTGTTTGTTTAAATTCAGCCCATATATATAGTTTGCAAACACTTTCCTTTAAAAAACATTTGAGTAAGTCTAATGAAAGATTTTTTTTCTCAGTGTTCTGCGAGTACTGTATTTTTGATTAGAATGTGTTTATGCTATCATAAATACTGTCTTATCATGATGCTACCGTTGCATTATTTAAAAGGTTATTTTATTGAATGCAATCATATTCATACTTAGATTTAGCTTAGTAGGTGAAGCATTTTTTGAGATGTTGTTTAGTTGTTGGTCACTTAATAGCGACACGGGCTCATTCTGAAAATGTAGCTCTATGTACATTTCTGGAGATCATAAATTATGTAGCCAGAATTTTGTATGGCTGCATTTCGACTTTAAAAAGAACGCCACAGGGCGGTATAATGCTGTTCCTTTTCTCGCGTATACCAGCTATATATATTGCTTATACCAGCTGACCGTTTACCTCCATGTAGGAGGTACCAGTTTGTCCAGTTAGCTTGCCATGTACATCAGCGAACATGAGACACAGAAAGGAGTTGAGTACGACGACGGAGTTCGGCGAAGAACGGTTCCAGAAAGCAGGTAAAACAAAAACAAAAGACAAAAAATAAAATTACAGGTAAATAACGAGAGTGTGGTGAAATCTGAAAACGTGGTAAAATTAAGGCGAGGGCTTTTCTATTTCTAGATAGTTTTTTTTAACTGTTGGTTGGATTTAGGGAAGTGGGTGGTCGGGTCAATCAGTGCATTTTAAAATATTATCGGTTGGGTTTAGGGAAGGAGGAGGGTGGGTCAGTTGATCTATCAGTCTTTCAGTTGACAGTAGCCTCTGGTGGATTTACTGGAGAACAGCAGACGTGAACGGCACTTACCAGAGAAATTTGAGATCTCAAAAAGCATACAGAGCAGCCTCTGCTAGATTCGCAAAAACAGAAACTGCAAAAAAAAAAAAAAAAAAAAAAACGTATCTCCTGGGACGTATTTCATGCTCTCCAGAAATGTATATAGCGGTACATTTTCAGAATTTGTCTGGGTTGCTTAATAGCGTGCATTAGTATCTGTACAGTTTTTAGGTCGGTGGAGCTGAAGATCTGATTTAACTGCTTTGTGATAATCAATACATTGACTTATCGTGCAATATTTCTAAATGACCTCAATAAAATTAGGTGTTTTACAAGGACATTTACAATTTACCTCACTGATGTCAAAGTTAATAATTGGACATTTACCTCATAGGACATTTAATCGGATGCATAATATGACATTTGCATCATTTTGACATCACAGAATTACAGAATAAAAATCTTGGATTTGAAAAGTCTTGGAAATGAAAAGCCTCACTTCCTGGAAACGGTTTACGTCTATGTGGATTATTATGCAATTGTATAATCATTCTATAATCAGTGGCATAAAATTATCTCAAAATGACAATAATATTGCTTATAATGTAGCACGGATAAGTCGTAAATGTGTGTCCCTGTGTTACGTCAAGCATCATATGCTGTATACGTCAGATTTGGTCACCTTCAGAAGTCAGTAATAGGAGTTCATTCAATTATTTTTCTTTATTCATCTGGGGTCGCCACAGCGGAGTGAACCGCCAACTATTCCGGCATATGTTTTACGCAGCGGTTGCCCTTCCAGCTGCAAATCAGTACTGGGAAACACCAATACACTCTCACATTCACACACACACACACACACACACACACACACACACACACACACATACACTATAGCAAGTTTTGTTTACCCAATTCACCTATAGCGCATGTCT
Source organism: Danio rerio (assembly GCF_052040795.2). Lineage (NCBI taxonomy): Eukaryota > Metazoa > Chordata > Actinopteri > Cypriniformes > Danionidae > Danio > Danio rerio. The sequence goes on from NC_141037.1 coordinate 10,731,133, forward strand.
TTGGACCAGAAACCAGAGCTCCCAAAAGATACCCATGCAAACACAGGGAGAAAATACAAACTCACCGAAATGCTAACTGGCCCAGCCAGGACTAAATAATGAAATAAATGTATTTTTCATTGTTTGTTCATGTTACAAATCCATTACCTTGCATTAACTAACACAACCCTATTGTAAAGTGTTACCATTTGAAACAGTCAAATTAGACAAAATATCCAATAACACCAGGGTGGAGAAAACATGAAAAGCAGGCGATCCATTTCTGTGGTGTTTTCTGCAGTTCTGCGGGCGCCGATCTCTCTCTCTTTTGGACGTCCGATGTTTTTGCATGCATAATAGGGACGCGCCAGACAGCATGTCAGAAACTTTCTGATCTTCACTGAGCAAATTAACAGCGCTGTTGTTTATTGCTTATCAGTGCTTTTTGATGTGTGTTAGTGATAAAGGATTGAGGAGCGTTCAGAGACACTGATCGACAGGGAGCCTTAATTACTGCTGGCGTCGGTGTGTGAGTGTGAGCGTGCGCACCTGTGGCGAGCGCCGGGGTTGACAGGACACCAAACGCCTCTTAATATGTCTCGCAGCTTCAAGTTGCAGCACTCAATCTTTCATCAACTCCTTGTTTACTTTCTTCTCTTTCGTTCTCTCGTTTGTTTGTTTTGCAGCGCCGTCTTTGTTGTTTTTGGCTTGTTTGTGATAATAGGGCTTGGATTAAAAAAGAGAAGAGGGGAGGGGGAGGAGGGGGTAAGAAAAAAAAAGCACAGACACTTTGAAAACCCTTCGATCTTCACACCGGAGGAAAGCGCAAAGACGGCGGCTTTAGAAATGACAGCTGTTTACATTTGCATAACATCAAGGCGGAGCGAGGCGGTGTCTTTGAGCCCGTCTGTGTGCAGCTGTCACCGGCTGTAATCGCAGGTTGATTCGCGGTTCACAGGAATCGCCATCACGCTTCTACGGAGATCAGGTACAAGGTGGCAAAGAAAAGAAAATAACAGGCGTGGGAGGGTGTTCTTCACCTTAAAGCTCCAGACATGGAGATCCGCTCTTACATGCAGATTCTCTTAGGGGCTTGGGACACTCCAAGTTGACGCCAAACAACTAGCTCAGACCAAACCTGTGTTGTCGCCTTGCATTGGCTCACGTCTGGTCCAAAAGTAAAGTTTAGTCTTAAACTAATTTCAAGAGGAGCACATGCTCATGATTGACCCAGCTGGCCTACATTAGCTAATCATGATCCTCCAATCAAAGGATCCCAAGTCACTATATATATATCCTCATTTCCTCACATCCTCAAAATCCCCTCCTCCCCTTCTTCCACCTTTATCTAGAATGGGCGGCACGGTGGCCCAGTGACTAGCAATGTTGCCTCACAGCAAGAATACCAATGGCGTTGGGTCCTCGCTGGGCCGTCTGGTATTTCTGTGCGGAGTTTGCATTTTCTCCCTGTGTCCCCATGGGTTTCCCTCGGGTTCCCCGGTTTCCTCCCACCATCCAAATATGCTCTATATCAGGGGTTCAAAACTAATTTGGCCATGGGACCCACATTTTTACATGGTCATCAAGCCGTGACCCAAATGTTAAGGAACAATAATACAATTTTAGGAATTATAATTAATTTGTATTCATGTGTTAACATACACAAGTAGTGACAGATAAATCATAAGAAAATCCCCAAGACTTACAAATAAACACAATTTTATTGCTGTCATTTAACAAAATGTATCAAATTATAGAAATATTACAAAGTAAAAACGACGAATACTGTAAACAGTGGTTAGGGTAAGGAAAGGTTCAGTTACCATGAACCAAACTGAACTGTTAATAACACATGTTGTCTGGTTTCTAAATGTCGTTTAATTTAGGAGGTTTTATGCTCTCTTGTGAGAGCACCTCACTACGTATGACACACTGAGGCTTTAAGTCTTTTTTGTCGTCAATATATGTAAATCCATACCTTACATATTCAGGTTCGTACTTGCGCTTCAACATATTTGTTGCTATAATTGAATGATATTTCACATCTCAAGCGGTAGGTTGAATTTCAAAATAAAAGTCAAAATAAGTAAAAAATTAAACTTTTGTTGTTGTTTTTTTACCATACACTCGACCCACTAAAAATGTTCCTGCGACCCACTTTTAGGTTGCAACCCACCAGTTGAGAAACACTACTCTATATTATAGATAAAATAAGCCTCAATCTTTTATTTAATGTCTTACTCTCAGGAATTCACCTAGGTCTAAGCAGCAGGGGAGTTGGAGATCAACCTGAGCTCAATCTCCCCTCGCCCTGCGAAAGGGAGGGAGCCCTGGGCCCGAGGATCCCTTGAGCTCAGGGCTCTCTCCCGGGACAGCACGCCAAACAAGCTATGTCGGTTCATGAGCTAAGTGAAAGTTTCTTTCACCAAACAGACAAAAAACTAACTGAAACTACAAGTATGTTTCTTTCTGGATACGTTTTTGAACTTTAATTATGAAGCTTTTCTGCTATTACCAGTTTGTCCAGTGGTTCACCGTGTATGTTTTTCAGACTTGTGACCTGGAGCCAAGTTCACAGCGACAACAGGGTTCGAGTCTGGTTCCAGAAAGCACGTAAATTAAAATACAACAAACAAGTAAATAACGGTGAGAATGTAAAATCTGAAAACGTGCTAAAAATCAGGCTGCTGCAAGGACAATCCTTTTGCCTGAATGCTTTTGAAAATACTATCGGTTGGGTTTAGGGAAGTGAAATTTGAGATAACAAAAAGTGTTCACATCGGCCTCTGGCGGATTTGCGAAAACAAAAGCTGCAACCATACATACTTCCTGAGACACGTTTGGCGCTCTTTAGAAATGTATTTAGGGGTCAGAACATCTGTCATTATTTGCTCTCCTTCGTGTTGTTGTTGTTGAACTGTTGAACTTTTAATGTGAAAGTTTGAGCCTGATTGTTTGTACTCATACAGCTACAGAAGGCTACTCATTTATTTATTCACTAGTGGCTCCAGGTAACTTTTAAATGATTTAAAATAGGCAACAATAAAGGAATAATTAATATAAAGCAACAAAAAACAAGGTATTTCTTTTTTTATGAGCCTTCTGGACAGCTGTTTGTCTTGAAGAACCAGGATTACTATGACTGAAAAGTGAAAACCTAGAAAATGTAAATAACAACAACAATAGAAATACACACAAATAATAATAATAATAATAATAATAATAATTATTATTATTATTAATATTATAATATTGTTTTATTAATATTAATATTATTATTATTATTATTATTATTATTATTATTATTATTATTATTAGCCTTTTTCGTATATTAACATGCAGTTTATTAATGTAAGCGGAATGTTAAATGTTTTTTCACGAGGAATACTCATAAAATGTAATCAAATTCTAAAATGCCATACATTTTTTGAGTACATTGAAAATACAAAAAAGTTTGTGTGTATTTGTGCTTGTAAAGCAATAAATGGTGTTCTTGCTACATCCTTTTCTCTATAACATTAGGCACAAAAATACCCTGTCATAAGTAGCTCAGCGTTGCAGGAAACGACACCCATGAGCAAACTTAACAGATTACAGGCCAACATCTACTGTAAATCACACCGATATTATTCCTGCAATAACTCTTTAATGCAGGGTAATAATCACCCTTGATTTATTATGTATGGCTCCCTATTTTATTTAAGATCTTTTTTCTAACACGCTTTAGACTTAGAGGAGTGAGATCCTAATGTGTGTGTGTGTGCGTGTGCGTGCGTGTGCATGAGTGCGGACACTTGATTCCAGATTTTCAGAGTTGTTTCTTGGCAAAAAAAAAAAGTGAGTGAATGAGTGTCTTTTGTTTTGTGACTTTTTTGGATTTTAACGAGAGAATTGAAAGCTATAATAATTTGCGCCTATTAATAGTATTACAGGACATTAAAATCTAGTTTGTCAACTTTTGATGTTAAAAATTCGACATTGCTTGTTCAAAAAGGTGACTTTGATTGGCATTTTAGCTCTTTTGATAATAAATTGTATAACAAAATAACATATAGAGTTAAAGTCAAAATTATTAGCCCCTTTTGATTTTTTTTTCTTTTTTAAATATTTCCCAGATGATGTTTAACAGAGCAAGGAAACTTTCACAGTATGTCTGATAATATATATATATATATATATATATATATATATATATATATATATATATATATATATATATTTTTTTTTTTTTTTTTTTTTTTTTTTTTTCTGGAAAAAGTCTTATTTAATTTATTTTGGCTAGAATAAAAGCAGTTTTTAATTTTTTTTAAACCCATTTTAAGGTCAAAATTATTAGACCCTTTCAGCTATATTTGTTCGATAGTCTAAAGAACAAACCATCATTATACAATAACTTGCCTAATTATGTTTAGAAATGTGTTGAAAAAAATCTTCTCTCCGTTAAACAGAAATTGAGGAAAAAAATAAACAGGGGGCTAATAATTCTGACTTCAACTGTATATAGTATAAAAATCTACTAAATCTGTAGAATAACAGACAAAATACTGCCAGTATATTACCAGGTTTCTGTACAGCAATTTACACCACCAACCCAGAGAAATGATATTAAAAAATTGCAATAAAAGTAACTTTTTTTACATAATAAAATGTTGTTGGATGAACAATTAAGATCCCATGATACAATTTTAAAAATGAAAAAAAAAAAAATGAAAATTGAAAAAAGCTGAAAACTGTTAATTTACTTTTTTATTTTTTTACAATGTATCTGTTATCTCTTATTCTATATATTTTCTGTTGTTTCATGTATTTGAGATGGTACATGTTTGTTTTAAGTATCATATCATAAGCGAAGTTAAGAAGGTTTGTTTAAATCTATATAGTAATAGTACTGTGACAACACTACAACAACTCATTCATTCATTCATTCATTCATTCATTCATTCATTCATTTTATTTTTGACTTAGTCCCTTTATTAATCTGGGGTCGCCACAGCAGAATGAACAGCCAACATATTCAGCATTTTTTTTACACAGTGGATGCCCTTCCAACTGCAACCCATTTCTGGGAAACATCCATACACATTCATTCACACTCATACACTACGGACAATTTAGCCTACCTAATTCACCTATACCGCATGTCTTTGGATTTGTTGGGGAAACCGGAGCACCCGCAGAAAGCCCATGCGAACGCGGGGAGAACATGCAAACTCCACACAGAAGTGCCAACTGACCCAGCCGAGGCTCAAACCAGCATTCTTCTTGCTGTGAGGTGACAGCACTACCTACTGTGCCACCGCGTCGCCTACAACAACTCCATGACACCTTAATATGTACATATGTGTGGAATCCACTTTACATTTACATCCATGCCATTTAAATTCACCTTTTTTATTGCCTAATAAGGTAAAACATGTTTAATCACCAAAAAGTCCAATTACTTTGTAAACTAATACCACGCTTAATCTCCAAAAGCCTTAATATTTCAACCATCAATGTAAAAATTCTTATGTTAAGAAGGTGTGTTTAAATCTATATAGTCATATTAATGTTAGCAGCATTAGCGAACACTGCTAATTACACGCCAGAAAGCCTGTATCCTTTTTGCCCTTTTCTACTTTTTGTCTGCTGTTTTGTTGGCTGCACTTTCAGTTGATCTCCGTCTCTATTAGTCCAGCTCAGTCTTGCATTCACAGCGCATAGATTTGTAAAAAAGCGAGGCCGGCGTGTTTTCTGTGATGTCCATCACGGAGCGCTTCAGATCACAGTGTGAGGTCAGTGCTTTCTGCTTTTAGCTCTTTTTTTATTTACATCAGCTGTCGGAAGATCTCCATAGCTTTGCCTTCGTTCACTAATTTGCTGTTGAAAGCAAACATGTCAGAGCCTCTCTTGTTGTGGTTCACTAGCTTGCATAACATAATGCGAACAGCATTTACATATCCATAAACACACACACACACACAAACACACACACACTCACAGCCGCTCAATCTCATCTCATGTGTTGGATGGCTTCCTGACAGATCATCCGTTCTACTGGCGTCCGACACGACGGATGAGTTTTCACACTTGTTTCTCTCTTTTTGTCGGTGTGTGTGTGTGTGTGTGTGTATGTGTTGGCCACATGCTGCGGCCTGCACCTCTTCAAGCACACGCTTTATTGCATGTCACCTCATTTGCTGGATGCTGGAGAGTTTGGGACGGAGGAGATCTGATATAGAGATGAACTCTGACATCAGTTTGTTCTGCAGCCCAGCAATCCTTCTTGATGTCTGCTGCTTTGTGCGAGATGTTTCTGAAATGAAATCTTCTAAGTGCACTTAAAAATGTATATTTGTATTGCTGCTTGTTCAAACTTGAGCTGAAACAACACAATTCCTGAGGTTTTATTGGGACAACTCAATTATTTTATCTTCAATCAACTTAAAATTGTCGATTAATCAATTTTAATGTTGTTCAATTTGTGTTGGGATGACGTAAAGTGATTCCTTGTTCAAACTACTTATTTAAAATGAGCTGAAACATCATAATTCTTATGTTTTATTTGAGTCAACTCAATTGTTTTATGTTCAATCAACATAAAATTGTAAAAAACATGTTAACTTAATTGATTTAGGACAACATTAAGGGATTACTTGCTTAAACTACTAATTTAATAAACTAGAACAACACAGTTCTTGAGGTTTTATTTGGGACAACTTAATTGCTTTTTGTTCAATTAACTTAAAATTTTAAAAATCATTATGTTAGCTTAATCGATTTGTGTTGGGACGACATAAAGGGATTGCTCGTTTAAACTACTCATTTAAAATGAGCTGAAACAACACGATTCTAGAAGTTTTCTTTGGGACAACACAATTGTTTTGTTCAATCAACTTTAAATTGTAAAAAACATTAAGTCCACTTATACGATTTGTGTTGGTACAACATAAAGGGATTACTTGTTCAAAATACTCAGTTAAAATGAGCTAAAACAACACAATTCTTGAGGTTGTATTGACACAACTTAATTGTTTTATGTTCAATTAACTTAAAATTGTAAATATGGCTATGTGAACTTAATTGATTTATGTTGAGATGACATAAAGGGATTACACTGAAAAAAATGATTCAAAGATGATTCCTTTGATTTACTCAAATTTTTGTTACGTTAAGTGGTTGTAAACAATTTATTTGTGTTGAATTTAATGAAACAAATTAAGTTGAACATTATTAAACTTAATTTGTTTGTTTAAATCCAACACAAATAAATTGTTTGCAACAGTTCTGCATGCAACACTTTTTTCAAGTATACTTGCTCAAACTACTTGCTTAAAATGAGCTGAAACAACTCAATTCTTGAGGTTTTCTTTGGGACAACTCAATTTTTTTGTTCAATCAACTTAAAATTGTAAAAAACTTTAAGTTCACTTAATCAATTTGTGTTGGGATGAGATAAAGGGATTACTTGTTCAAACTACTCACTTAAAATGAGCTGAAACAATAATTATTGAGGTTGTATTGTGACAACTCAATTGTTGCAAAAATCATTATGTTAACTTAATTGATTTGTGTTGAGATGAACTAAAAGGATTACATGCTCAAACTGCTCACTTACAATGAGCTGTTGTGTTAACTTATTCGATTTGTGTTGGGATGACATATAGGGGTTGCTTGCTCAAACTACTCACTTAAAATGAGCTGACTCAACACAATTCTAGAGTTTTATTCGGGACAACCTATTTTTTTTAGATTCAATCATTGGGACAACATAAAGTCATTACTTGCTCAAACTACTTATTTAAAATGAGCTGACGCAACACAATTCTTATGTTTTATTTGGGACAACTCAATTTCTTTATGTTCAATCCACTTAAAATTGTAAAAACTTGTGTTAGCTTAATCGATTGGTGTTGGGACGACATAAAGGGATTGCTTGCTCAAACTGCTTATTTAAAATGAGCGGCAACAACACAATTCTTGGGGTTTTCTCTGGGACAACTCAACTGTTTTGTTCAATCAACCTAAAATTGTAAAAACAAAAATAAGTTAGTTAAATTAACTTGATCGATTTGTGTTCAATTCAATTCAGCTTTATTTGTATAGCGCTTTTACAATGTAGATTGTGTCAAAGCAGCTTCACATAAATGGTCATAGTAACTGGATCAGGGTAGTTCAGTTTTTAGTGTTTAAGTTCAGTTCAGTTTAGCACAAGTGTTAAAACAAGAGATTGCTTGTTCAAACTACTTATTAAAAATAAGCTGAAACAACAATTCTTGAGTTTATTTGGAACAACTCAATTGTTTTGTGTTCAATCAGCTTAAAAATGGTAAAAACCATTGTTAACTTATTCAATTTGTGTTGGGAGGACATAAAGGTATTGCTTGTTCAAACACCTTTTTTAAAATGAGCTAAAACAACACAATTCCTGAGTTTTATTTGGGACAACTTAATTTTATTTTGTTCAATCAACTTAAAATTGTAAAAAAACATTATGTATTTACATAGGTATTTTTATTACCTATGTATATTTTTTTAGACCACATTTATGTGCAATGTATATACTGTAAATTTTCTTTTTCTTAAACTCTACTATTTTTTATATATATATTTTATATTAATGTTAAGCACCTTGGGTCTGAGAGTAACGCAATTTCGATTCTCTATATGTCTTGTACATGTGGCTGAATTGACAATAAAGCTGACTTTGACTTATGTTAACTTAATCAATTTGTTTTGTGACAACATAAAAGGATTACTTGCTCAAACTACTTATTTAAAATGAGCTGAAACAACACAATTCTTCTGTTTTATTTTGGACGACTCAATTATTTTAATTATTTTATCAACTTAAAATTGTAAAAATCATTATGTTAACCTACTTGATTGTGTTTGGACGTTATGAAGTAATTGTGTAGAACTCTGCAGTTTTTTTAGTGAGGCAATGATTTTGTGCATCAGTGAAATAGTTTGGTATTGATTTTTTTATTTATTTTTCTTTTGCTTATGCATTTTCATGAGATTAAATCAATTTCAGTATAATTAAATTAATTTATCTCATATTTATTAAATGTTTCATTATATTAAATTGAACATTTACTCCAAACTATCTAGTTAAAATCAGCTGGAATATATGTGTGTGTGTGTGTATGTGTGTGTGTGTGTGTGTGTGTGTGTGTGTGTGTGTGTGTGTGTGTGTGTGTGTGTGTGTGTGTGTGTGTGTGTGTGTGTGTGTGTGTGTGTGTATGTATATATATGTGTGTGTGTGTGTGTGTGTGTGTGTGTGTGTGTGTGTGTGTGTGTGTGTGTGTGTGTGTGTGTGTGTGTGTGTGTGCAGGTGAGAAATGGCATTCAATGAGCAGCTGGTCCTTGTGTGTAAGTCCAGGTGTGTAAGGGTGTAGGTTCAGGTGTATGTGTGTTTCTCCAGGTGGCAGCTGTGTGCAGGTGTGTTTGAGATCTCCTGTCACTGTACAGCAGGTGTTTTCCAGCCACAGGTAGAACGTGAACACATGTGGCAGGTGCAACAGAAACACTCCGTTAATGGCGAACGGGTGACCGAGTCTTAGCACTCGGACGGTAATGTCAAATACTTCGCTACAGAATGCCGTAACATGTCTATACATGCTAATGCAGTCTCAGAGCGCATGCTAATGTACGAACGGTATGGTCGGCGTTCGGCAGCCCTTTAGTTTCAGCTCAGACTCTGTCAATAAAACCTGACCGGACGTCACCGAAGGATCTCAGAGAGGGAAAAAAAGGTCAGTGGGCAGTGCAAAGCGGGGAATTTTGATGATCCGACCAGCGTTTGCCGCGCAGCCCTTCTGGTTCATTAGCAAGTGGGAATTTGGACAGGGAGAAAGGTGGAGGGGGGAATAGATCCACCCTCATTACTTATGCAGTCAATAGCAAGGCTTGTCTGCATTCATAATTGTTTGATTTTATAGGCCAGTCTTTAAACAAACATTGTCTATGGTAATGCCTTGCCCTGATGGATGGGAGAGGTTTTGTCTGTGAATATCATTTGGATAATTAAAAATGACAGACCAAATCGCCCGCTGTCTTGACCCTCACTTTGTCTCCCGAGTGATGCCGGCGAGATGCTGATTGCTGTCAATCACAGGTCTGCGGAGGATTGGGGAACGCGGGCAGCCGTGAACCCTGACCCACGCTGTTGATCTGAAATAGATAACAACCTTGAAATACCTGCAGAATTTCAACAGGCGTGGGGGCACCTTCCCCAAAAGAGACGCTTCCTCTGCACACACTCCGTTTCTCTCTGTCTGCGCTTGCAGAAATAAAGGTGCTTTATTGGCAGCCATTGTTTCCGGGAAGAACCGTTAATGTCTATGGAACTTTTGTTAGTCCAGAACTGTAAAATGTTCACTTCGCACAATTAAAACTGTCTCTTTTACATTCTGTTATCTTTTTTAGACTGTTCCTTCTATGGTATCGCAGTGAAAAACATAAACAGGTGACATTCTCTCCTCTCCGTATGCTTTAGCCAATTTCTTATCAACACTACTCTGTGTTTCTAGAAAAATATCAAGCAATTATTTATGTGCCTCACACAGGTGAGTGGGCTTGACAAACCACCTGTAGAAGACATTCTTTCCCCTTCCATTTGCACCAGACACCTTCTTATAAACACCCTGTATTTATTGGAAGCACTGTGCAATTCTAAGTAATCTCCTTGCAGGTGAGTGGGCTTGACAAACCACCTGTAGACACACTCTCCTTTCTGTATGCACTGAGGGAGGGAAAAGGAAAAAAATACATTTTAAACGTATTATGGCATTTACTGCTAGACTTCAAGAATTTGAAGGGCTTCTTTTGTCCTTGTTTGTAAATTGCTTTGGATAAAAGTGTCTGCTAAACAAACACATGTACAATTTTTGGGAACCAACAACCAGGTCACACCAGGGAAATATGGTTACTCTCCAAAAAAAGGGCCTAAAACACTGACTGGCTGATATACACACACACACATCTCAGTATCTCAGGATTAGTTTTAGTATTGATTCAATAATCTATGTATTTTAAGTTGAATCGGCTATTTGAATGAATCATTAAATTTATGAGTCATTAAGACAATGACTCATTGCCACCTGAATGGTTCAAGTGACCCAATGATTCAATAATCCATTTATTAAAATAATAAATTGTTTGAATGACTCATTTGAATAAATGATTCAAATTATCACCCATTAGGACAATGGCTCCTTGCCACATGAATGAATGAAGTGTGCCGATGATTCGGTAATCCAATGATTCGGCTCATTTTTAAATATTAAACATTTTCTAAACATTTTAAATATTTTAAATATTTAAATGAATCATTTTAATAAATTATTCAATTGCTCATTAAGACAAGGACTTTTTACCACCTAAATGAACCAAGTAACCCAGTGATTCTGTAATCCATTCTTTTTTTTTTAATAAATTGATTATTTGAATGGATCATTTGAATAAATGATTTAAATAATCAACCATTAGGACAATTAAAAATTGTCTCCTGAATGAATAAAATAAACCAATGATTCAGTTATCCATTTATTCTAAATTATCAACTGTTTGAATGAATCATTTGAATAAATTATTCAATTGTTAAGACAGGAACTCAATGCCACCTGCATGAGTAAAGTGAACCAATGATTCAGTAATCTGTTGATTTTTAATTATTCAACTGTTTGAATGAATCATTTGAATAACTTATTCAATAATCACTCTTAAAGACAATTCTGCATTGCCACCTAAATAAATAAAATGAACAGATGATTCTTAAAACCTTTCATTTTTAAATTGTTCTATTGTTTTGAGTTTTGACTGAATTACCCATTAGAACTATGACGCATTGCCAGCTGAACGAATAAAGTGAACCAAAGGTTCAGTAAACCATTCATTTTTGAATAATCAACTGTTTGAATGAATCATTTAAATCAATGATTCAATGAATCACACATTAAGGCAATGACACACTACCACCTGAATGAGTAAAGTGAACCAATAATTCAGTAATCTATTCATTCTTAAATAACCAACAGTTTGAGTGAATAATTTGAATAAATAAGTTTAATTCAGTTAATAACGGATTAGGACAATGACTCATTGCCACCTGAATGAATAAAGTGAACCAATGGTTCAGTAATTTTATTAATCAACTGCTTGAAGAAATCATTTAAATAAATGATTAAATTAATTGTTCATAAGAGAAGGACGTTTTACCACCTGAAAGAACTAAGTGACCCAATGATTCAGTAATCCATTTTTAATAAATCAACTGTTTGAATGAATCATTTGAATGTATAAATCAAGGAATCACTCTTTAAAACAAGGGCTGCGTCCGAAACAGCATACTTTCATACTATACAGTAAGCTAAAATCAGTATGGGAGCCAAATAGTATGTCCGAATTCATCAGTATGCGAGAAGTACCCACATGACTTACTATTTCCGGCGAGATTTTGAAGTGCGCATCCCATGCACGGTGTGCTATCGCATGATGCCCCATAAAAGAATTCATGAATGGTAATGAAGTGACGAAACTGTATATACTTTTCTAACTAACGGCCGAGTAGTACGTTTAAATTCAAATGCAGTACCTGCAAAGTAGTAGTAGTAGGTTTCGAACGCAGCCTGGGACTTATCTTCACCTTCTGGTGATTTTAGTGCCGTATTTTTAAGTTTTAGCCTTAACAGACTCAAACCACCCTATGTACAATTTAAAATCGAATGTTTATAAATCATTATTGCTAAAAAATCACAAAATACATACCCTAAATGATTCCTTTTTAATGGAAATACAAAAGTCTCTATTCTCAGCTTGGGAAATCAGTGTACAAATTGCAAACTTAAAGTTGTCTTTCCACATCAAAATGTGCTAGTATTTTAACATTGAAAAAAATTTCACACTCCACCAGTTATAGGACCAATTATTCTTCAAGTACTAAAAGAATCATTAAAGGACTCATTAAAGAACTGGAACCGTAGTGCAATTGAACTTTCTTTTTTTTATGATCCCCATCCCTTCTCGTTTCTCACACAGAAACAAATTAAAACATCAATCCGTTGGCCACCTACAGCGCTTTAGGACAGCGCGCGTTTTCTTTTGTCCTGTCTTTTATATTGCGCTCTGCAATCTGTCTCTTTAGCTTTTTTGTTAATCTCTCATTTCCTCCTTCCTTTCACGTTTCAGCACTCGAGTTGTTCCTCTGGTCCAGCGCATACTTTTATATGATAATTTCAATGCACTGCCAGTTTGTTTTCTCCTGCCAGCGCGCTGTCTTTCCTCTCGCTGCCGCGGTGTGGGTGTTTTAAGTGCTTTAATTACAGCAGAACAGAGGATGTTGTCTCTATTATCATTTACAAGCAAGCGTTGCCTTATGAGTCGAGAACTAGATGTGTTACAGTTTCCCACACTGTAGAAAATGAGTCTTTTGAATTGTGAAAAAAAAAAAAAACATAATTTCAGTCTTTCCTATTCAGAAATTTTCCATTGAATGCAACAGATTGCTTGCTTTGTCCTTGTTTATTAAATTTATTTGCGAGTCAAAATTTTTGCTGTTTTCAACTCAAATCGATCAAGTTAACTTAACAACTTTAAGTGGATTGAACAAATAACATTAAAGTTGTCCCATAAACCTCAATTAGTATGTTGCCTCAGCTAATTTTTGACAAGCAGCAAAATAATTGCAATTATGGTGTTAAAAAATTTTATTTTAGTTTTCCCCATACCAATTTTCAAATTAAATGCAACATATTGCTTGCTTTATCCTTCTATTTGTGTATGAAATTTAATAGGTTCTGAGTCAAAATTGTATTTATGTTCCAACACAAATCAATTAGGTTACCTTAACATATTTAAGTGGATTGAACATAAAACAATTAAGTTGTCCCCCAAAAATCTCAGTGAGTGTGTTGTTTCATCTCATTTTAACAAGCAGAAAAATAATTGTTACAAAATACGTTATTTCAGTTTTTTCCATATCAATATTTATGAATGCAACAGATTACTTGCTTTATCCTTTTATTTGTTTATGGAGATTATTTGCAAGTTAAAAAGTCAAAACTGTTGCTGTTTTTAAAGTATTCTTGTTCCAACACAAATCGATTAAGTTAACCTAACAAATGTGAGTGGATTGAACATAAAACAATTAAGTTGTCCCCCAAAAATCTCAATGTCTGTTGTTATAACTCATTTTAACAAGCAGCAAAATAATTGTGATAAAATGTGTTATTTCAGTTTTTCCCATTCCAATTGTCACATTTAATGCAACATATTGTTTCCTTTATCCTTTTATTTGTTTACGAAATTTATTAGCAAGTTAAAAAGTCAATATTGTTGCTGTTTTTAAAGTATACATGTTCCAACACAAATCAATTAAGTTACCTTAAGTGGATTTAACATAAAACAATTAAGTTGTCCCCCAAAAATCTCAAGGGTGTTGTTTCAGCTCATTTTAACAAGCAGCAAAATAATTGTGATAAAATATGTTATTCCAGTTTTTCCCATTCCAATTTTCACATTAAAATGCAACATATTGTTTCCTTTATCCTTTTATTTGTTTATGAAATTTATTAGCAGGTTATGAATCTAAATTGTTGCTGTTTTTAAAGTATTCATTAAAATACTTTTTAATTTTAAAGTAAGTTGTGTACATTTTAAGTTTTAAGTTGTCCCCTTAAAATTCTCATTTTAACAAACAGCAAAATAATTATGATAGTGGTATTAAAATATACCATTTCAGTTTTTGCCACAACAATTTTCAAGTTAAATGCAACAAATTGCTTGCTTTATTCTTTTATTTGTTGCTTATGAAATTTATTTACAAGTTCTGACAAAATTTGTTGCTGTTTTTAAAATATTCATGTTCCAACACAAATTGATTAATTTAACTTCACAAATATAAGTAGATTGAACATAAAACAATTAAGTTGTCCCCAAAAAATCTCAATACCTGTGTTGTTTCAGCTAATTTTTACAAACAGCAAAATAATGAAGATTGTGATAATGATGTGATCATTAAAAATATCAGTTCTTACCATAAAATTCTTCATATTAAATTCAACATACTGCTTTCTTTTTTCTTTTATTTGTTTGTGAAATCTATTAGCAGGTTTTGAGTCATGGCTTTTTTTTTTTCTTCTACAGTGTAAATCAGTGCGAACTGTTTTTTAGGGTGGACTTTTAAGATCATTTTAATTATAAGCTACAGTAAATGTACATTTTTAATGCAGTACATGTTTTAGCGACATTACAGAGAATGCAATTGATATGGAGGGTATCAAAAAATGTTATTTCAGTTTTTTCAGATTTAATTCAAATTTCTCCATTAATTGCAATATATTGCTTGCTTTATTCTTTTATTTGTATGTGAAATGTATTAAAATTGTTGTGATTTGTAAAGTATACATAAATTTGTTTTTCAACACTAATTAAGTTAGTTAAGTTAAATTAACTTAACAAATGTAAGTGGATTGGACATAAAACAATTAAGTTGTCTACAAAAAATCAAAAAATTTTTGTAGAGTGTTGTTTCAGTTGTTTCAGCTCAATTTAATGAGCAGCAAAATATTATTAGAAGTTGGTGTACGTGGTATCAAAAAACATGTTATTTCAGTTTTTCCAATTCAGATTTCTCCATTAAGTCTTACCCAATGCTTGCTCTATTATTTTGTTTGTTTGTGAAATTAATTTGTATGTTCTGAAATCAAAATTGTTGTTATTTTTTACAGTATGTTTGGGTAGATTTTTAACTGCACTATAAGCTAGAGTAGTAGTTTGGATTTACGCATCTTATTTACTATTTTAAAACATTACAAATATATAATCTGAGCTGGTACATACAGTTGAAGTCAGAATTATTTTCTCTCTGATTTATAAGCCCCCCTGTTTATTTTTTCCCCAATTTCTGTTTAACAGAGATAATTTTTTTTAAAAACATTTCTAAACATAATAGTTTTAATAACTCATTTCAAATAACTGATTTATTTTATCTTTGTCATGATGACAGTAATAGTTGACTAGATATTTTTCAAGACACTTCTAAACAGCTTAATGAGACATTTAAAGGCCTAAATAGGTTAACTAGGCAGGTTAGGGTAATTAGGCAAGTTGTTGTATAATGATGGTTTGTTCTGTAGACTATCGAAAAGAAATATATAGCTTAAAGGGCTAATAATTTTGATCTTAAAATTGTGTTTAAAAAAATTAAAACTGCTTTTATTCTAGCCTAAATAAAACAAATAAGACTTCCTCCAGAAGAAAAAATATTATCAGACTTACTGTGAAAATTTCCTTGCTCTGTTAAACATCAGTTGGGAAATAATTAAAAAGAAAAAAATCAAAGGGGAGGCTAATAACTCTGACTTCAACTGTACATTTGCCTCTCTGTGCGATAAAAATAATGACATTTATTTATATTGTGTTTTTTTTTCCTGTTAGATTAATGTTACAGTATGTGGAGTGTAAGATATATTTGTCATCGAGGGAAGGTTTTCTCTCTATATAGACGCTCAGAGCTGAACACATTTAGTCCTCCACCGCTTTTTCAATTTTCCGACCGCTGATCTACACCCTCCCCATCTCTCTCCAAATCCAGCCAGGCATTAGAACCAATATTTCCCTCGCCAGAATTACTATCCTTTAACATGTGACTCTCTGTTCAGCATTACATGTGTTGATTTATAGCATGATCCTGAATTATTATATTTATGTAGCGTGGTACTTACATGGTGTACTTTAAAGAAATGCCATAGCACGGCCTTGGTTCGTGTTTAACTAAAAAGTATAACCTACTATTATTACTATAGTATTATGTTTGAAGATACCAATGTAATCTAATGAATTGGTGATCATAAAAAGGACACTTTATTTTCATATTTGTTTTTTTTATTATAATTTAAATGTTTTAATAAAATATTCATTATAAAATATAAAATAAAAATATTTGAAATGTAATATAATATTTTATTGTATTGTATTATATGTCAATTATTTTATATATGTGTTCACGTTTCTGAATAATTTATTTTTATTCTTGCATATTTGTTTATTTATTTATTTGTTTGTTTATTTGTTTATTATTTTTATTTATTTAATTAATTTTATTATTATTATTGTTATTATTATTATGATTATTATTATTATTATTATTATTATTATTTTAATAATAATATTTTTCAGAATTATTTAATAACTTTTTTTTTATTTACAATTTATTTTTATTTTTATTTATTCAGTTATATAAAATTATTCTAGAATATATAATAACAATAATAATACTAATACTACTACTACTACTACTACTACTACTAATAATAATAATAATAATAATAATAATAATATTAATAATAATAATAACGACCACAAACTTGAACAAAAAAGTCAATTTTTAATTTGTTTAATAATTTTCAAACAATATATGTATTATTATTATTATTATTATTATTATTATTATTATTATTATTATTATTACTATTATTATTTAGACATTTATTTAAAAAGCAGTGTGAAAACCTGTATCAGCCAATTCTACTCAATTCTATTCTATTCAATTAACTATGCAACGCATAAGATTCAGTGTTTTACCAATCCAAAAGCATGCTAAAAACACCCATACCTTCATCCACACAGGGATGACTGCATCTTATAGTTCGCACCAGGGTTTAGTGTATCATAAATGTACATATCAGCTTAATAATGCACCGTGGATGTGTAATAACCCCGCTGCCATTGTGTTCATGTGATCTCTTGACAAGCTGTTAAAACAGTACATGGGCATTAATCTTGTTTACAAGTACGCCATTGTGCACACTGATTGTGTCTGGGGTTCGACAGTGCAGCAGGTGACAGAAGAGAAGCCCCAAAAAAAAAGACACAAAGAGAGCAAAGCGACAGCTTCCCCTCTCCTGTTTGTCTTTACAGTGAAGATTCCCATTAATCCACCAGCTCACAAGTTATAATGAAATTATTCAATGGGATCAAATTCCTTTGGCGCCGCACAATGAGGAACAGAGAATTGAGAGGATTAATTTCCACAGTCGGATTTGCGTGCACTATTTGGAGATGGAGGTTTACATTTCTCCCCCTCGTCATTAGAAAGTCAGACAGACGCGTCTCCTGTAAAAGCCAACAAGAGAGTGTTTCCAAAAGCTTGTGCGGTATCTTTATAGTGTAAAACAAAGAAAATACTTCTATTATTCATACTAAAGATGGGGTCATGAAGATTTAAAGATCTTTAAAGATCATGGTTCTGATTCATTCATCCCTTCGTTTTCCTGTCGCCACAGCGGAATGAACCGCCAACTCGTCCAGCAAGTTTTTATGCAGCGGATGCCACTTCCAGCCGCAAATCTCTGGGAAATGGTTCTGACTCATCTCATTGATTTTGGTTGCTAAATTATCATAGTTTGTGCTATAAAAGAATCACATTAAAGGGATAGTTCAGGCAAAAATACTAATTCGGTCATCATTTATTCACCTTTTTCTTGTTTCAACACTGAGTTTATTCTGTTGAGCACTAAAAAAGTGAAAGCTAAAAAAAGAAGAAAGCTGAAATTGGGTAACCATTGACTCCCATTGTATTCATTTTTCCTGCTATGTCATTTTCAATTTACAATCACTTTAATGCCGCTAAAGTGAAGTTTATTTATAAACTAATTTCTTATAGGGATAAATGTTCCACTTTGTAATCTATTTTTTTATCTAAACATTTTTTTTAATATCTAGGAATTGCAAATAACGCAATGCAATGCAATCAAGGACTGGGAGGCTTGAATGTTTTATTGAAGGTCTGTTATATACATTTGAATAACAGTGATGGGTAAAACTGACCCTATGGCAGTTCTAGGGCTCTATTTTGACGGTCTATGCGCAAAACGGAAAGCGCAGGGCGCAAACGCATTCAGGGTCAGTGTCATAATCCATATTTTCTAATATAAGAACGGGAAAATCCGCTTTGCGCCGTGGCGCATGGTCTAAAAGGGTTGAGTTTATTTTCTTAATGAGTTATAGGTGTGTTTTGAGAATAAACCAATCAGAGTCTTATCTCCCATTACCTTTAAGAGCCAGCTGCGTCAC
Organism: Danio rerio; assembly: GCF_052040795.2. Taxonomy (NCBI): domain Eukaryota; kingdom Metazoa; phylum Chordata; class Actinopteri; order Cypriniformes; family Danionidae; genus Danio; species Danio rerio. The sequence goes on from NC_141037.1 coordinate 10,750,168, forward strand.
GCCATAAGCGCATTTGCTATTAACATGACGTAAAGTAAGTTCACTTTCGCTATTGCTCTTGTGGATAGGGAAACCTTTACGCACAGACATCAATTAGCCTATAAATAATGAATTGCGTTTGTTAAGTGCAAATATTTGTTTCAAAACTATTTCTTAATTCAGTTCTAATTTCCAGCAAACAAATAAATGAACAATAATAACGAAGTGTGCTCAAAAACCTGAGTTATATCCTAAAACACATGCTGTGCCCCATATGATCTAAAACCTGACAGGTGGGCAAATCAAAGCTTGTTTTTAATAAAACAAATATAAATATGGATATATTAAATAATACTGCCTATAATAATAACATTATACAAAAGCAAATTGTTATGAATGAACTGAAAAAGCCTCCCGAGAGGAAGAAGACATAAAAGCAGTGATTTTTTTTATATTTATATAGGCTAGAAAATAATATGTTTTGTAATATTTTAATACTGTATATTTATTTCCTATATCTATTCTTATTATATCCTATATATATCCTTAATATTTAAATTTTTTCATATGTAAAGATATTTGCCTATTGCTCTCTTGTGCGTATTAAGCAGTGTGTAAGCGAGGTGCAACTCTGCGCTGGAGTTTAGACCGGGTTTGTTTTGGTCTAATGAAAAATCTTATTTTAGTTTCTTAAAATAGCAACGCGCCAGCAATGCGCCTCAGAACGCCTTCCTTTTTAGACCAGAACGCCTATGGACGCACATATGAGCGCAAATGCATTTGCTATTAAAACTGTAGCACAACGCCTCAAAACGACTCTTGCGCCAAGCAGAAACTAGCAAAAGACTATAGCGCCGTGCCTTGCGCCACATTGCACCGGGTGTATGATAGGGCCCCTAGTGTTAAAGATTTCTTTAAAATACTGTAAAAATCTCATCTTGTCTCGTTCTCGTGAACTCAATCTCATGTCTTGTCACGTCTTGTGGAGTAAGAGTCTCGTTACACCCCTAGCATCTTGTAATTGTGACTTTCATTCTTAGCAAGAATGAATTGAAATAAATGAATCCACAGATCTGAGTGCTGTATATGGCAAACAGAGCGGCAGGTTGTATAGATGTGGCCTCCAGGCCTCGTCCCGCAGTGCTGGCCTTTTTTAGCGTGCTGTTTTATAGCACTCTGAGTTTGTCATCCAGAGACTGTAAAATGGAAGTATCTCCGTCTCGTTAGAGCCGGAATGGGAGACTCCCGTCGGCTCCAAGTGCTGGATTGCACTGCTTTTAATTGCATTTGATGGCGGCTCTGCAGAACAAACCAGTGGAAAGAGCTTTTTATTACCTTTCCACCGGGGTCCCGTCTCATGCGCTGATCTTTAAACAGCGAGGCTTCATTTCAGCCTGAGAATAACAAGCTGTGGTTTATGATTGGTTAACAGGATTTTGTTTGTAGGCATTTGGTTACTTTTAGTCACTTCGTCATTTCCAGTGTCATGTGATGCTTCTTTATGAGGTTTATTTGGTTTATTCGATTTACTGGAGTAGATAAAAATGCTGTTATGTTCAAGTAGAATTGCAAGATATCCACTATGAACTGCAAAATAGAATGGCAAGAAATAACTTCAGAAAATCAAAAAGCAATGCCTGTAATCTCAGAATTGTTTGTAAGGTCACAATTTAAACAAGAATAAATGACTGAATTGCAAGACATAAACTCTTAATTGGAAAACAAAAAGCCAGAATTGTGGAGTATCATTTTTTAATAGTAAGAATTAAATTCAGAATTGCAAGAAAGCCAATGAACTGATTAACTTATTTATTTTTTATTTCTTATCTATCTATCTATTTATCTATCTATCTATCTATCTATCTATCTATCTATCTATCTATCTATCTATCTATCTATCTATCTATCTATCTATCTATCTATCTATCTATCTATCTATCTATCTATCTATCTATCTATCTATCTATATTCATCCATCCATCCATACATCCATCCAAATTGCAACATCAAAGTCAAACTTTCAGAAACAAAATGTATTTTGTTCTGAAATAATTAGGAGTTTAAAAATTTGAATTGTGAGTTAAAATCTAAGGCTATGTTTATACGGCAGCAATGTGTCCAAAAGCAGAATTTTTTTTTTTTTAAGTTGTTTTCAAAATGAACTGCATCATCACATATCTGTGAAAATGGATAAAACGCTTTATGATTTATACCAGGTTAACCTTGTTAGTAAAAAAGAAAAAAAAAACATATGCCAGCTTATTTACGTTTTTCAGATTTTTTCCCTCAAATTTTTGTTTAGCCTGATCTCACAGGGAAACGTAAGTCAGTTTAGTGGCTAATTCGTATGAATTTGTACGAGTTCAGTCATATGAAAATGTACAATTAAAGATGGCGTGGCTCTCAACCCCACCCCTAAACCCAACTATCAATGGGGGATCATGATATCGCACTAAAATGTACAAATGAATTTGTTTGAATTTGTACGTATTAGCCGCTAAATCAAAAAGTTACGAATAGCTGCGAGATGGATTTTTTTATAATAATTGTGACTTTATTTAAAATAAATGTCATATTTTCTAGTAACTCTGATTTTATATCTGACAAATCAGTTGGATATTGCAAATCAAGTAGCCAGAAGTACGAACGGCTGTATTTTGTCTTTAAAATAAACGCTATGGAGCGGGTGGTAAAAATCAGACGAGGGCTTTTCTTTTTCTGGATTGCTTTTCAAAACACTGTCAGTTGAGTTTAGGAAAGTGGGTGGATGCAGGTTAATCTGTGATTTTGAAAACAGTATCGGTTGGGTTTAGGGAAAGAGGTTAGTGGGGGTATCGGATTAGCAGGTCAGTCAGTTGAAAGTGGCCTCTGGTGGATTTACATGAGAGCAGCAGGTGCTAATGGCACTCGGGTGAGAAATCTGGAATCTCAAAAAGCCTTCAGAACAGCGTCCGGTGGATTCGCAAAAACAAAAACTACGAAAATAACATAGCTCGCGGCATGCATTTCATGATCTCCAGAAATGTATACAGGGTAAGTTTTCAGAATGAGCATTTTCAAAAATGTCCACTTTCAAGTTTATGTGTTTTCACTCACAAAAATGTTATATTGTAAATGAGCAGGCATTATTAGATAATGTATTTCTTAAAATACAGTCACATATATTTACTTATATATAAATATAGTCACATTTTGTTTTCCCACTCTTTTTAATTGGACTTTATTTATTGAGACTTTAATGACCCATTTCCACTGAGTGGTAGAGTACGGCACAGTACGGATCAGTACGAGTCACCTTCATCAGGCTTGCATTTCTACTGTTAAAAGGGTACCAATGGTACTGTTTCGGTAGGTAAGGTGTATGACAGAAAGTTTTAGTCGACGTCATCCTCGCTCGAAGAAATGTCTACAGTAAAGCTGTAAGGGTCGTTCATATATCATATTAGAAGCACTTCTCACAAAACAGATGCTTTATACAAATAAATACTTGTGTATAAATGTTTATTACTAACCTTTTTATGAACATGTTTTGATTATAACAGCAGATCAGTGATAATATAAAATAGCCTACTGTAACGTCTGCAGTTATATAAAATAAATAAATAAATGCAACATATATGAACACATACAGCCCCTTACACTCTCTGATTTGTTACCAATTACAGAAAAACTACACACAGCAGACATTTAGTCTTATTTGGGTTCAAAAACAGCATGCAACATTGCCCACAGTCAGAGCAAACCTTTCATCTGTGTTTTAATTCTTTACCAGCACATGTAACCTTTTGTTAAAAAGTATTTTCCTCTTTCTAAGTACATAATAGTCCAAAAGATGATAATAATAGTTAAACATGGCAGTTTGTTTATGTTTTAGGTTGCTGAAAGAATCATTTGCTCCTTTGTTTTTTCAGGCTTCTCTTTTTTTTTTTTTTTGTCGGGCTTCACTCTCATGTTTGTTTGTTTTTGAAAGGATCGGGTGTTAGAAGCACTTCAATGATTACGCACATGCTATTATCATCGCCTCAGGAAGTTCATTATTTGAAAAATAGATGCATGGCAAGCGCACGAGAAAGTTAAACCGTTCGCGGTTTTAGACGACCTTGTATAACAAAAACAGGACACGGCAGATTTAGTTTTTCTTGGCTTGTTCTTTGTGGCTGTTCATCAAGACGCCGACAAGGTTTGTTTGAGCTCGGATTGACCATGGCTTGTTATTATATGTATATATTATTACGATGTAATGTCTTGGCTGTGTATTTAAAAATGGCAGTTCCTTGATTGTCATTCTTCTCGCTGGTGACGTTTCTCTGTAAACCAATCCAAGACTACAACTTAGTTGAAAAACCTTGACATCCAAAGCTTGAAAAAATTCACAACTACACTTTTTTTGTGTTGAAAACTACAGTATTATAGCTTTATATAACTTTAAATGGCAAACACAAGCAGTAATATAACAGAGGAGGCTATAGCAGCATACATGACACACACACACACACACACACACACACATCATACACTAGAATAAATGCGCTCCTTAAAAGATTAGATATTCAGAATTTCTGCATTTATGTTCTAGAAAGAAATAAAGAAAGTCATACCGGTTTTGGAGTGACATGCGTTTGACTAAATGACGGCAGGTTTCATTTTTGGCTGAACTGTTCCTAGAGAGAGAATATGTTTTGGCACTCGATCTCTCGGTCTCTGGCGGTATGTTTTTGTCAGGCTGCTGGTGAGCAGTCATGTAGTGACTCAGAGTTTCCCTGGGGCTTGATTTTATGATCTAATGGCAGTCACAGTCTCTCTCACTTTCTCTCTCTTGCTCTCTTTCTCTATAATATTGGAACATATAATAAC